>NW_007734694.1:18648-35162 GCF_000696425.1 Galeopterus variegatus | reverse complement strand
ACCGGACCGGGACCGGCAACGGGATCGCACCCCTCGGTGCTGCGCCCGCACCTCGCTCAGCCAGTGAGCGGGAACCGGTCTGTATGTGGGATCCGAACCCTCAGCGGAAGCGCTGCCGCACTCCCAAGTGGCGCACTGTAGCAGTGCTCCACCAGGCCGGCCCCAATGTTTTTATTTCTACCCAGTTAAAAAAAACTCTCCCCCATTATACCTAGTGTTTTTATTAGACAAATCTTTTGAAAGAGCCAATCAAGGTTTTTGTGGTTTTAGTCATTTAGTGTTCCTTCAAGTGGCATGAATGCATGAATTCAGCCAATTCCTGCTGAATTGAGACCTTTCTCCATGTTTTCCTCGTCTACGCACCTGGACTAAGGTGAAAGAGGGTGGGAGATGTTGTTGGGGTAGTACTCGCTTGCACTTACTCCTACCCCATGCACAGCCTGGCCCTGGTCACTGTTTCTGTGATGGTCAGTGTTACTTTCAGTATTTCACTGTCCTTTGATTTGTTCCTCTTATCTAATTAAGGTAGGATTATTGAGCCCTAAGACTTAGTTTTGTCTCAGTGTGACTGTAAACTATTTGGTATAACTTTCACAGTCATAATCTTTGCCATTCCTGTTACTTAAAGGGATTTGGAGAAAAAAATTCAGATAGCACAATTTCATTAACCTAAATATGAAGATGTTACTGGCAACACCTTTTTTTTCTCCAAAGCATTTTTATTAGAGTTGTAATTCACATTTTCCTTTTTGGTTAGATATGTCATTGCAGATCCAAAGTTTCACTTTTTCTGTACTCCTAGTGTATTAGGTTGTATTCAGACCTCAGTAATAAAGTCCTTAACCTTAGATTTTTTTCTGGCATTCCAAAAGAATATTTTTGCTATCAAAAGATCTCTGAATAAAAGGAAGATATAGTTGTTTGACCTCAGAAAAAGGTGAGTTAAAATCCCTAAATTTTATCTAATACATGTTGGTGCTTATGTTCAGAAAAATTTAAATATTTGTGCTCAACTACCAAAAGCTTTAAAAAAGTGGTTAAACATAACTACATTATAAGATCTAATTAAGAAAAATGGTACTGATGAGATTTTTGTACTAAAGGGAAGTTGCTAGGAGATGGAGCAGTAATTTTTATTTGTTAATTTGGAAACCATGGCAACATAATAAATATTGTCTCTTAATTTGTCTTTCAGTGTTCTTTCGGCATGAGTGTCATGGAAGAACAAACAAAATTAAACACAGTAAACTCTGAGTCTTAGCTACTTGAGTTAGTCATTTTCCTTGAATGTTTTACTTTGTAGACTTCCATATTTCAAATTTTTTGAAATTAAAGCATAGTCTGTAAAGGTCCAGATTATACCTTATCTCCGTTTTATCCATGCCAATTGCATAGGTTTTATATTATGGATATAGTCGT
The DNA here is from genome assembly GCF_000696425.1 of Galeopterus variegatus. Classification (NCBI taxonomy): domain Eukaryota; kingdom Metazoa; phylum Chordata; class Mammalia; order Dermoptera; family Cynocephalidae; genus Galeopterus; species Galeopterus variegatus. The sequence continues at coordinate 33,743 of NW_007734694.1, read as the reverse complement.
ATGTGCAGGCTGGAGGTTCCAGACTTTGTTGGCTTTAGTTCAATGCATTTCTATCAAACTATGCATTTTAAAATTGCCTACCTTTAAAACTGTTACATGATCACAGTAGGACACAAGTTTTTTTTTTGTTGTTTGTTTGTTTTTTTGTCTTTTGTCTTTTTCCGTGTCCGGCAACGGATCGCAACCCTCAGTGTTGCCCCCGTACCGGACCGGGGAACCGGTCCGTATGTGGGATCCGAACCCTCGGGCGGGAGAGCCACCGTGCTTCCCAAGTGGCGCACTTATCCAGTGCGCCACCGGGCCGGCCCAGGACACAAGTTTTAAAACTATAGGATTCTCTTTTAAAGTCATTTGAGTGTGTTTTCATTTACTACTCTTTTTGAAAACTATTAAATGCAGAAAGATTTTGGTAATAATAGTAACATGAGTCCAGTACCCAACGTTAACAGTTGTTAACATTTTGTCCCCATTGTTTCAGATCTTTTCTTTAAAAAGATAGGAAGGAAGAGAGAAAGAAGACATTATATAAACCAAATTTATAAGGCCCTTTGTTTCATTCCCCAGGCCTATCCCACCCCCTCCTTCTTGTAACAAAATCATAAAGTACCTTTTCTATGTTTTAAAAGTTTTAATACGTATCTTTATAAACAGTATCGTTTTATGGTTTTTTGTATATTCCTTTTTAAGTGCTCTACAGGCACAAAGGTGTGAAACAGCTAGAACTATATGGGAAACTGCCAGAATAGTAGCTCAGTATGGCCAGAGAGGGGTTGGGGAATGGGAAGAGATGATATTGGAGAGGAAGTGGGGTCTCTTACAAATTAAAGGATTTGTATGCTGAAGAGTTAAGTTTTATTTTGAAAGCTGTGGGAAGCCATAGAAGGGAAAATCCTTTTTTAGATTTGAATCACAGTAAAATTGCTTTAGCTACCATGTTGAGAGTGACTGGTAGAAGGCAGAAAATGGTTAGGAAGCTGTTGTAGTCATCTTTGTGAGAGATAATGAGAGCCTGAATTAAGGCAGTGACAGTGGGAATGGAGAAGAATCTTGATGGGAGCTAGGTAGTTGAGACTTAGTGACTGAATGTAGGGGGAGGATTAAAAAGAGGGTAGAGCCTTATGATGATCTTGTTTCATATTTTGGGTAATAGGGCAATTGATGGGGGGCATATAAAGAGGAAAAGAATGTATAAAGGAAAGATTATAAATTAAATTAGGGATCTATTGAGTCTGAGGTTCTAGTGGGACAGCCCTAATTTTTAATAGCCAGTTGGATCAGGATTGTGGGAGAAAGTCTGGCTTAGACATGAAGATTTATAGACTATTCAGTATCACCCAGGAGAGAACATAGAATGAAAAGAGTGAGAAATCAAGCCTGGAAGCTTTAGTTAAGTTAAATTTAAAGTGATAGCAGAGAAAAATCTGCTTGTGAAGGATTCTGAAGAAGAGCGGTCAGAGAGTAAAAAGGAAATTCAGGAGACACTAATATTGCTGAAAGCCAAGAGATGAGAATTTTAAGAAGGCATGAGTGGTTAATGATGTTGGATGTCCAGAAAGGAGAAGTGAGATAAGGTAGAAAAATTCTATTGGGTTTGATAGCTAGAGGTCATTAGTGACTTTTGCATGAGCAATTTCACTAAAGTGATTTGAGCAGAAGTCAGACTGCAGTCATTTGAAGAGTGAGAAGTGAGGAGGGAGGTGTGAGAAAACTTGGCTTTAAAGAGAAGACAAGTAAGAATTGAACCAGGGTGGGATTTTTTTTGGGGGCGGGTGGCTGGCCTGTAAGGGGATCTGAACCCTTGACCTTGGTTGTTTTTGTTTTTTAAAGATGGAAGAGACTTTGAACCCACTTAGGATGAGGAGAATGAGCCAATGGAAGGAGAAAGTGAAGACTGCAAAGAAAGATCAGATAGTTGGGGCAAGTTCCCGGGGGAAGATGGAGTTCACATAGCATGGTTGGGGGGGGTGCGTGTGAGTGTGTGTAAGGATGGGGGAGGTTTGACCTTAAATACCAGGAGAAAGGACAGCTCTTCCAGTGGGACTACAGAGAAGTAAAAAGGAAGGGTACTAAGACTGGGAAGTCTGTTGATTGCTTGATAGAGTGTGGAGGGAATGTCTCCTTAGGTCTTAAAACTTCTGTCATGAAAACATTGGCACAGGACGGAACATAATAAAAGTGTCAGAACTGGAATAATGAAAAGAGAAAAGTGCTGAACTGGTGAGGTTTTGCAGGAAAACCTTTTCCATTGATAATGAAGGCCATTTATATTATATTTCTTGGAAATACTCTTCTTCTTGTTTATTTAAAAATAGGTTGCACATTTTTACTGTGACACAGTGTTGAGTGGTATCCATTTTGTTTTTAAAAGCCTGCATAGTTCATCGTACAGTAGTTCTCCCTTATCCGCAGTTTTGCTTTCCATGGTTTGAGTTACCCATGGTCAATTATGGCCCAAAAATATTAAATGGAAAATTTTAGAAATTAACAATTCATAAGTTTTAAATTGTTCTCCATTCTGCTGCATCCCAGTTGGGATGTGAATCATCCCTTTGTCCAGCACATCCACGCTGTAGATGCTACATGCACCTTAGTCATTTAGTAGCCTTCTCAGTTGTCAGATCCACTGTCAGTATCACAGTGCTCATGTTCACGTGACCCTTATTTTACTTAATAATGTCCCTAAAGCACAAGAGTAGTGATACTGGTAATTTGGGATATGTCAAAGAGAAGCCGTAAAGTGCTTTTTTTAAGAGAAAAGGTGAAAGTTGTTGTATTAATCTGTTTCTGTTGCTTATAACAAAATACACAGAAGTGGGTAATTTATAAAGAAAACGAAATTTATTGCTTACAGTTTCAGATGCTGGGAAGTCCAAAATACAGGGAACACTTATGGTGAGGGCCTTCTTTGGTGGTTGCTTTACAGCAATGCTGGAGTCACATTGCAGAAAATGATGGAACAGAGGACCAGACTCTTCATGCTCCCCTTTTAAAGCCCTCAAAACCACATCTCTGACCACCATTATTAATCCATTCACTATGGCATGGTCCTACAATCTAATCACCTCTTCAAATCCCCACCATTCAATTACCATAATAGGGTTTCCCACCCTTAACAGTTACAATGGGGATTAAGTTTTAGGGGGACATTCAACCCAGGACAGTTTTTGACTTAATAAGGAAAGAACAAATATTGTATGCTGAGGTTGCTAAGATCTATGGTAAGAACTAATCTTCTGTCTGAATTGTGAAGAAAGAAAAAGAAATTCATGGTAATTTTGCTGTCGCTCTTTAAACTGCAAAAGTTTTGGCCACAGTGCTTGATAAGTGTTTAGTTAAGATGGAAAGACATTACATTTGTGGGTGGAAGACATGAACAGAAATATGTTCTGATTGCCATCAGTTGTTTGGTACTATCCAAGGTTTCAGGCATCCACTGGGGGTCTTGGAACATATCCTCCGAGGATAGAGGGGGACTACTCTACTTGAGCCACACGTACCAGGTGCATCCCATCTCCCTCCATTTGTGGACTCTACTGTGTTCTGTTAAGCCTCTCTTCTCAGATTATTTGCTTGGCAGGAGGACCGCTCTCCCTTCTCTTTTATCCAGTTAAAACATTACCTTCCATGAAGATTTCTCCCATTCCCTCTTTCATAGAGTAGTATTCTATACTCATGCCTCTATTGTGGCTTTATTACATTGTATTAAAATTGCATGCTTTTGTCACCCCACAACTTTCATGCCTCAGTGTCTGCTGAGTAAACAAATGACTTTCAGGCTCTGGGCCCGGGGATCAAGGAAATGAGATAAGGAAATAGCTTGATGTACCACATGAAAGTTAAAAATCTTCTCTCTGTTTCCTATCTTGTAGTGGTTTCCTCTGTTCTTGGCCACATCCTAACTCTGATTTAGATTATCCTCTCTAACTACCAGAGTTGCTTCTTCCCATGTTGCTATATTTGTGCCCAAGTCTCATAAGAAGAAGAGACATAGTGTTTAAAATGATCTACTGTGTGTAAGCAGTTATGCTAGGTGCTGAAAATATAGAGTAAGATATGTCATTTCTGCCCTAAAGCAGCTCACAAAGTTGAGGCAGTCAGAAACACAATGCTTATAGGGAAGGAAGCATGTAGAAAGGAGAAATTAGTTTTGCCTGGCAAGGTCACAGCAGGCTTCTAAGAAGGGGAGACAGTTTAAGAGTTAGCTCCTTTTCAGCTACCCCAATTTTGGCAGTTTCCCAGTCTACTTAACTGGCCTTTTAGTAGCAAAAACCCTGCAAAGTAACATAATCTACCAGCCTTATAAGCTGTAACCACTGACACATTCAGAGCACTTAGTCTTCCCTCATGAATTTTACTGTGGTCTCTATCTTTTAAAAACCTATATTCTGCTTCAAGATATCTGCCTTCTTTACCCCTCTGACTATGAGTAGACACCACTTTCTTACTAGAGTTTGTATTTTATAGAAAAAGACTTCAAGGCTAAATTATGCTTCAGTAGATATTGAATACTTTTTTTGTGTTTGTGTATATGTGGCTGGCTGGTAGGGGGATCTGAACCTTTGACCTTGGTGTTATAACATTGAATACATTTTTAAATTACAAAGTATCAAAACTTTGAAACCTTTTCAATTTAAGAAAGCCATAGCAATGTGTAGGAATTTTCATTTCTATGTATATTAGCTTTTTTTTTTTTTTTTTGTCTTTTGTCTTTTTCCGTGTCCGGCAACGGATCGCAACCTTCAGTGTTGCCCCCGTACCGGACCGGGGACCGGCAACGGGATCGCAACCCTCGGTGTTGCCCCCGCGCCTCGCTCAGCCAGTGAGCGGGAACCGGTCTGTATGTGGGATCCGAACCCTCGGCGGGAGCGCCGCCACGCTTCCCAAGCGGCGCACTTATCCAGTGCGCCACTGGGCCGGCCCTGTATATTAGCTTTGTACCTGTAGCCTCTCTTAGAAATTTAATGCACAAATGCCAATTTTGCTACTCAGAACTGCACACAATGTAAAACTTATGAATTGTTTCTGGAACTTTACATTTAATATTTTTGGACCATAGTTGACCACAGGTAACTAAAATTGTGGAAAGTGAAAGAACGGATAAGGGGGGATTGCTGCACTGGAAATAAGTGGGAATCTGACTGTGAGGAGCTGTTTTTGTCTTCCTTTTCCTATTCTTCTCTTCATGCTGTTCTATGGAATTTTTGTGTTAACCATAAGTCATGGGGAGCCAGTGGAAGATTTTACACAGTGGAATGACATGATCAGAAATGTGTTTGGAAAGGCTGATTTGTCAATCATATAACCATGTTGAAGATGAATTATAGGGCATATTTTGGAGGTAGGTAGATGGATTTGGAGGCAGTTGCAGTAGCCCATGCAAGAAGTGAAGAGTTCCTGTTGTATGAGTTCATTTGTATGAAATGTCAAGAACAGGCAAATACATAGAGACAGGAAGTAGATTAGTAATCCAAGAGACAGGAGCTGGGGAGAAGGGGTAATTGGGTGTGACTACTAATGGGTATGGGGTTCCTTTTGGGGTGATGAGATGGTTGTACGTTCTTGTGAATATACTAAAATCCACTGAATTGTATGCTTTTAAGTGGTTAATTTGATGGTATGTGAAAGAGGTAGAAAGAGATAGAGGGATGAAGAGTTCCTGAAATAAGCAGGAACAGTGAGAATAAAGAAAGCCAAGATGGGTTTGAGAGAGAGTCAGTGGCAGAGAATTGACAGTACTTGGAGACTGAATATTAGCAATGTCCAAAATGAAGTAGTGCCTGGTTCTAAGTTTCTAGTTTGTTTGACTGAATTGGTAGGGAAAGATCTGCTAGAAAAAGAGCAAGCTTGGAGAGTCGTGTAACCAACTACGTGAGACGTGTCGAATGTGTAATCAAGGCAAGCAGTTAAAGGTAAAGGTCCAGATTCGAGGAGGGTCTTTGGGCCTAGAGACAGAAACGAGTGTATAGGAGTTGACTGAAGAAGCAAATCAGTCATACTTGCTGGTAGGTGATACTTTGTCTCCTCCACCCCCTGTGGAAGGTAATGTCTCATTTGCTCCTTATTTTCAAATCTAGTGTTTTTATTTTATAAAGCTGAGTTTTCTATTACTTTTCAGGCAGAGGCAAGGCTGGCAGCAAAGCGGGCTGCCCGGGCAGAAGCAAGAGATATACGCATGAGAGAACTGGAACGACAACAAAAAGAGGTAATTTGGGGAAATAACCCTAATTTTATGTTCATCTCCCCAATATTAATACTTGATTGGTTTACTTCTGATGTGAATCCAGTCCCCCAGCCCTTAGAAACACTGGGAATAGTATAAACTGATATATGTATTTTAACAAGCCATTCTATGTCAGCAAATTAAATGTAGTATTTATCTTAGATAATAACAACAGACACCAATAAAGATCTTATTATATATGCTGTTATAAGTTATTATAATGTTATAAGTACTTGTATTAGCTAAGGTCGATTTAGAAATGATTAGTATAGCTCTAAATGTCCTAAATATAATTAATTAAGAGATTAATTATATTATGATATCTATCTAGTAAAACAATGTCAAGTCATTCAACCTTACAGTTTTGAAGTGTATTTAAAAATAGAGGAAAATATTCATGTAAGAAAATTAAAAACCCAACCAAAACTATAAAACTATTAGGACCCAAGTTTGTGTTAAAAATTCTATATCCATATATAGGTTCAAAAACTGCTAGAAAAAAGTGGTTACTGTCAATGTTTTGGTTTGCCTGTGGTGGAATTATGGTTGGTTTTACTTTCTTCTTATGCTTTTCTATAGTTTATAAATTTTCAATATGCTTTAATCATCAGAATGAAAAGCAGAAAAAAACAGGTATATGGAAATTACGCTGATTAAAATAAAACAAATACTCTTTTTATTCATTCCTTCTGACTTTGACTTGGCCCTGAAAATTACCATAAAAAATATATATATTTTTATTTTGTCAATATACAATGTATATGATTATTATGGCCCACCACCGACACTTCCCGCCCTCCTCCCTCTCTCCCCTCCCCCCCCAAGAATGTCCTTTCCGTTTGTTTGTTGTAACAACTACAAAAAAAGTATAGTTGTTATATCTTCTTCCCCACCCCACACCCCCCGATAAAAAATATTTTTGACCCCGTGGCCTTGGTGTTATCAGCACCACACTCTCCCGAGTGAGCCACAGGCCGGCCCCCATAAAAAATATTTTTGAGGTTGTATTTGTATCAAGGGGGAAAAAACCTGTGGGACACTATTAAACATTTTCTTTTGATGTTGGTGGTGGATTTTCTGCTAACCATTAAAAAGAAATTTATATATTCCATATTGTCATGGCTCAGAAAAACAAAAACAGTTGATATGCTGCTAATTTTTTAAAAACCATGTATAGTTTCATATATTGAGTGCGGTTCTTGGCTTGAAATGGAAATGTTGTAATGCATTTTCTTTTATACTCCTAAAAGTATAATAAATAATAAGTGGAGGAGACAATTATTAAATACTATAAGTTCTATTTATGGTCCTCTAAACTACAGAGAACCATGAATCTTTTTATTATTGAACATATTTATCTTAGTAATATTTTTTCTTTTTCGTTATCTTTTTTTCCTTTTTATTAACTCTTTCAGTGGAGAAATTTTCTGTATTTTGAATGTGTAACTTTGAGTCAACTATCATTACTCTTTAGGGCAAGTGTATATGACTAATTTAAGACTTTTTGGAGAATGCAGTATATTGGAAACTGTTCAGTTTATGAAACTTTTGCATTTGTAGCACTCTCATCATTCCTTTGATCGGAAATGGGGACAGATTCAGAAGTGGCTGGTAGGCCAGGATTGCCTGTCCTGCATGTTGTGATCAGTTGCTGAAACAATGCAATCTTGAAGTAAAGCACTAATAGTTTGCAAAGGAGTGTTTTGCTTGTTCTAACCTAAAGGTTAGAGTGTGTCTATTCTGTCTATAATGGACTAAATGTGTACTGGAGTCCACCCATTTTCTTTTGTGGTCAGTAGCTTCACCTTCATCTCATGAACACTCCTGATCAAGAAGAATTGAGTAAATGAATGTGTGTTTTCATTTTTTGCTTACTGATTCTTTCTTTTACTTCTTATCTTATCCTTGTCTCTTTGGCTGCTTTGTCTGTGAGCCCATAGTAGCAATTGGCATGTGGTAGTTGCAGTATTAAATATCAGTGGCTAACACGTATATAATAAAATAAATGATGTATACACACACAATAGGACTGTCAGTAACTAGAAGGAAGAGTTCTTACATATTAAAAATTTTTACTTTTTTGTGGTGGGAGTGGGATGTTGGGACGTAGATAGGAAATGCAAGGGCATGAGGCTCAGGAATGAAGCTGACTGTGTGTGTACTGTTTGCCAGCAGTGTGCCAATTCTTTTTACGTAGGTTTTCATTTCACATTATAAGACAAGTGTCATTATCTCCATTTTATAGATAAGGAGATAAAGGATGGGTGAAGTAAATAACTTGCTTCGTCACTGGCAGAGCCGGAATTTGAAGGCATGAGAGACTGCCACAGCTGCTAATTAGGACCAAGAAGAAAAGGGCCTAAGTCTTCTTGGGTTTCCAAATAGTCTTGGTTTAGCCAACTTTCCATGAGCCTAATGGTTCTGTTTTTAAACTGGATGTCTTAGTCAGTAGCATGTTGGTACATGTATGAAAGAATAAATGCATGTCTGGAAGAGTAAATGCAATGTCTGAAGTTTCCTAATTTGAAAATAAAGGAATGACTCTAGCCCCAACGTAATAAATGTTTGTTGATAAAGAAGATGGCCAGGTGTCCTCGTGGGACTGTGGTTTTCTTTTAATAAAACCACTTCTTTCTCACTTCGAGTGAACTTTTAAGAACAAAGAGTATGTTCTATTTCTATTAATTTAATTTAAATATATCAAAACAATTTCCCAGAAACATTTGAATGAATATGCATCCATCTTTTAAGGCATTGCCCTGTTCTTTCAGTCTTGGGTTCTTTAGTGCTAATATGGACTCCTAGGATAATGACAATGTATTGTTTTCCTGACTGTGGAAAACAGGGATACTCTGCATTATAATTAGTACTTAAGAACACAGTTTGCTATACTCTTTTCTATGTGGCCATTGGTTCTATTAATTCAAGAAAAGCCAATTGGAAATGTAGGTACTACTGAAATACTACTGTAGAAATACCTGGGAAATGAAGCTTTCTGACCTTTCAGAGAAGGAGGAATCTCTGAGTAAAAACCAGAATACCTTGCCCTTTCTGTTTGTTTGTTTTTTCCCTATGTAATTAGTGGAGATTCATCCAGTGTAGGATGGTATCTTTATGGTTCAGTAGTCTGGTGAGTCAGAAGATCTGAATGTTGGTCCCAGCTTTATGACCTTGTAGATTCATATTTAATCCTTCTTACAGCTTTCTTTACTGTAAAATAAAGGGATCAGACTAGATGATCACTAAGGCCCTTTCTATCTTAAAAGATAATTTTAAGTTAATTTTAGTTACTACCAGGGTCTTTTATACAGCGATTTCCTTCTATTCCCTCACATTTGCTACTATGCAAAAGTATTCCATGTAGGAGTAGCAATGAAAATGCTTTTCCTTTTCTATATAAAAGTGGTTCTACTTGGCAGTCTCTTAGTAGAATATGTTTTTTGGATGTTTTTGGGGTAATGAAAATTTACTTTGAACTTGCCTTACTGTTTTACTTAAACATATATTTTGAGACAGCAGATGTCAACCAGAATTTTTTGGGGAATTATGTTCAAAGATCATGACCAAGATAAAGCATTAAATTGTGGTGTTTCAGTTGAATTACTGTTTCTATTTTGAAATGAATGGTCAGACATGGCCTCATCTATTTGTTCCACTTTTGTAATGATCTTGCTGGATTTCCATGGAATTTAAGGCATTGATTTATTTGGGAAAAGATGGCATTGATTATTCGGTTCTAGGGACTAGTCATTTGCTTTCACATGACTCAAGTCTTAATGCTCCATTGGTAGTAGTTGAATGTCAAAAGTTTGGAATTGCATTTAATTTAGTCAATTGCTAGTCAAATTTAGTGAGTTAATTTAGTCAAATTGACCAAAAAATTGTGGTCAATTTTTTTCAATCTAAGACATGGCTCTTATGATAACTTTACCAACTCTAAAATATTTGTGTAATTTTTTCTAAGTAGTTTTTCATATTAATAACACACAGTCAGGGTTTATTTCACTTAGTTGTTTTCTTTTTCCAGTTAGCGTGGAGAAAGAAAAAAAAAAAGAAAAGAAATTCAGTATAACCCAAGCAATAGACTGTCTCCTTAAAATACACGTGTGATAAAGTAAACATTTCTTCTTGCCTTTTATAAACTAACGCTCACAATGAAAAAAAAGTTTACTTTTAATGCTGAACTCACCTTCTGTTTGTTAAGTATGCTTGTGAATATTTATCTTGGTATATTGAGCTCTCTTGGTCATATGTAGATTATATCCTATAATCTACAGTGTCAGACACATACACCTGGTAAAATAAAAACATAGCCAAGATTATTTCTACTTTCTTTCCAACCAAAGCATGTGGCTGCCCCAAACTCAGCTTTTGAGGCTTTTACAAACCTGCCTGCTCTAAGAAAGGTGCTGTTGTGCTGTTAACTGTCTGTTCTTTGCTTGGTTCTGATAAATAACTGTCTCTTCAGTAATTAACTCTCCATGTACTTTCCCCTTTCCCAGGAAGATTCAGAAAAGGCCAGGTATTCCCACCGATCCCGTCATCATCGTCCTTATCTGGTTTGTAGTAACCTTTAAACCTGCCTCTAATACTTATTCTCATTAACTTAATGTAGCCACTCACAAACTTTTACTCTGTTTTTAATTTTATCAGGAAGTTGAGGATGCATTGTCCACTCGAAGTCTTGGCAGTCACAGGGTTGGTATTTTAAGTTGTTTACACCACAATAGCAAAGCTTATGTGTGAGCTTTCTTTAGCATCATTGCCTAAAAGGTCTGAAAATGTTCATGTATTCCTTTGCCTTTTTAAAACAAAGTACAAAATACTGGCAAAGTCTTTTCATTGCAAAGTGATGCTTTCTCTCAAATTATTGCTTATATAAATCAATTTTAAAATCATGAATATTTTCATCTGTTAACGTGTGTATTCCGTTTTTCTATAGAAGGGCCTTTGAATTTGGAAATGTATCAGAAAATAGTAAGATTGATCTTATAGAATAACATCACCTTGGTTCTAACTTTCAGGTTTTTTCTATTTTCATACCTCAAAAAATGACAATTAAATGTGAACTAGCTTTGGGGATTGAGTGAATAATTACAGTTTTATTTTGTGGAAAAACTGAACTATTGATATAAAAAATTTCCTACTTGTCATATGTATAGAAATTATCATGCTTTGACACTTTGAACATTTTATAGAATGTTCCAGGTTTTTAGCATAGCTCACTGTAAATAAAGATACATGAGAAGTTGCTTCTTAAAGGCTTGCATATTGTGCTGAGACCCTGATCTCTCTCTCTTCAAGAATTATACTTTAAACGTTAAAGCAGTGCTTTTAATTTGCACATTGATAACGTTGTATATACACTTACAACTAGATTTTTCATCGGTAAAATGGTCCTTCATGTTAAAGTCTGTATTTGTTGATTTTCTCTAACTCGAATTTTTTTCCCACCTTGTATAATGTATAAAAATACAATACTGTATAATAAACTGTGTTCTGGCATACTAGTTATTGACATGTTTGTGTTCATAGTCTTTCGTGATGGTTATTTTTCTTGTTGAAGAATGTAATCTACTGTCTTTAGAGTAAGTTAGTTAAGTAGTTTTTTAATCATAAATATTTTGGTTAGTTACAAAACTTTAGATTTTTAAGAATATTAACATATCCTTAGAGAAATTGGCAAAATCAGCAGCTTAAAAATTATTTCAGAGGAGAAAAACTTTAATAGATTTATCATGCTTCTTCCTGGAGATATGTACTTTGCTTTTTCTTTTAAATACTTTAAAAAGAATCAAATAGGGAATCAGCCAACAAAAACTTAAAAGTCGAGTATCAAGGATATGACAATAATCCCCCCCCTTTGTTTTTAAAATGTGGGTGTTTGCTTTTCATTATAATGATCTTAGTGTGAATTTTCACACAGTTGTTATCAAGCTGTAAATTTTATAAATATGTATATTACCTTAGGGAGACTTGATTATTTATTAGTTTAACTTAAAGAAAAAGCCAACTAAGTTTGACTTCATTTGAGGGCCTTTAAAACAAATGTACAAACAAACAAAAAGAAATTTGCGATTAAACTGAAAGGAGTGTTTTACCTAGAGTGTCTATAAATTAACTTGGTTGATTTGCTTTTTATGGAAATTTTATCATTAAATAAATTTAGGATATAATTCTAACTCTCCAGTATTTTATTTCATTATGATATTATGAAGATTGTTACTATAGGATAAAGTTTCCAATATTTTTAAAAGTCCATGTTTGGGCCGGCCTGGTGGCGCACTCTGTGCGCCGCTTGGGAGCGTGGCGGCGCTCCCGCCAAGGGTTCGGATCCCACATACGGACCGGCCGCTCACTGGCTGAGCGAGGTGCGGGCGCAACACTGAGGGTTGCGATCCCGGTCCGGTACGGGCGCGACACTGAGGGTTGTGATCCGTTGCCGGTCACGAAAAAAGACAAAAAGGAAAAAAAAAAAAAAAAGTCCATGTTTGAATTTGAAGATTAATAAAAGTTTTACACTCCAGAGGAGACTGTCACTTTACTATCTGTTATTGTACATCCAACATACTTTAAATTTTTTGGCTTTCCTGGAACATTGTTTAAAAGAAATATAATTGAAATATTTTTTTTCCTGTTTTGTTTTAACTAAATATTGGGGAGTTCTAAATTTTCATCACATTATTTGCTTTTTAAAATAACTTTACCATCTCCATTATACTGAATATGTTAGACAACCTTTGTCCTCTGTAAAAATAAATGGTGTATTAAATAACCATTCATTCTGGAATGTAATGACAGGACTGTAATAAAATGGAATGGAATAGAAGTGGCAAAAATGTGATGGCCTGAAACAATTAAATTTTCTTGTGGTTTGCTATATAATTTTGGGGTTCTGGTATTTCTCTGCCAGTTATTTTTAAAAACTTTACTTATGACCCATGTGTTAAAAAGTCTAATACTTTTTGAATCCAATATTTGATGTATGAACATTAGCAGTATCTGAATGTAAGGCAGATGTTATTTGTGATCTCATGCCACATTCATAGGACTTTGATTTTTCCTTTTGTCCAATTAGCTTTCAGATGTTACCTTTTTTGAAAGATGGCTCGCCAGAAGCTACTTGGGCTGAAAACTTTGGTATTAATGCTTCAGACTTTCTGTATAAAAATAGAGAGAGTAAAGATAGTTCAAGATTATGAATGGTTCGGTTGGGGGAGGGAGGATTAAGTCAAAGCCGTGAGCTTAGAATTGAAACAATTGGTATCTGTTAGTTATGTGTAATGATTAGATCATTGGTCGTATGGAACATCAGTGGCTGCCTTTAGAAAATCATTTTACAAATGTTTGGTCATTGCTTCATATACTGAAATATAAAATTAGAAAGTGAAGTGATCTTGAATCACAGCAGTAGTAACACATCACTATTTCTCATTGGTGGAGATTTTTACTGTTGTATGTATTTAGTTTCTATTTGTATATCAATGGCCTTGGTATAATTTTAATGAATTTAATTTTTAAAGTATGCTTGCAATTTGTGTTTTGTCATTCACTGTTTAATTCCATTGAAGAACCCATCAAAGGATATAAGTGGGACACATTGGAGCAGAGCCAGTGCACCCAAAAGGAAAGACATCATGGTGTGTAGCCCAGAAAAATGTGTAGTTGTTAGTATTCTGCATTCACTTTGTCCTGGGGGTTTGAGTAATAGGTACATTCTAATGGAAATTGACATTTGCTGAACTTTGTTTTCACAACCTGTTTGCTGTACTTTCTTTCTGTTTTGTTTCCAAATGCAAACGTTCAGGCAAGTTTCTCTGAGAGTTTAAAAACTAAAAAAAAAAAAAAAAGGTTATAATAAATTTGGAAACATTTTAGCTGAGCCCTTAATATTTTCAGTTTTCTCCCCTTTGATGAATCATTTGTTTTTAGACAACTTAAATACCAACTTTGACTTATTAGCGGAGGTTCTTTTTGTTTGTGCAGTTGTTCTAGTAGCAATTGGTATGGCCAAATCATGGATTTCCTTACCAGACAGATTCAGCAATTTTAAACCAGCCGAACTCTGTGTTACATTTTGGAAAAGGAAAATTGAAACAGGTTAATTTCATTTCAGTTTGTTAAATTGTATGCCTATGTAAAATGCCATTGGTGCTTCAGAGAGGATTAGACGACATAAGACATGACCACTCTCTTCAATGAACTTACCTGGTTGAGATGATTCAGTAGTTTATAAGTTAGAATGTGTGTGACTTGAATGGTGATTTTGTTGTAGATTTTTTTTTTTTTAACGAAAGGGTTAGATATTTTGTTAATTGAAAAAGGAAATGAAATTTCTGTAGAGAGCAAACTTATTTTCAGGCAAAGGTCACTCACCACAGAATGATATTTTATCATTGTACACCATTTACCAAATGCACACCTTTATACATTTTAGAAAATTTTGTAGCAAGATTTTGTTATACATACAATAATACTCTTTATTGTTTGCCCTTTCTGTTAGTTTTAGGATAATATAAGAGAAGCACACAAATGCAGATATTTTGCTTCAGTACTTTTTGGTATTTATTACAATAACATCTTCAGTGAATTTGTAACAGTGGCAAAATTGTACCACTTAGCCTTATACCTATGAAATGTATTTTTTGAGGTTTCTATAAAAAGCCTCAAATATCTTTTATAAATGACCATCTCATTAGGCACGAAGGAAGGGACTTTGTTCTGTATGAGCTGTTATTTTAATGCTTTGTTAGAACTATGTTATATAATTTGGCCTTTTGTATATTTTAAGCTTTTTAAAATTGTGACCTCTACAACAAGAAATAGATTTTATTTATTTATTTTTAATTTATTTTTATTTTTATTTTTATTTTTA
>NW_007734694.1:0-18638 GCF_000696425.1 Galeopterus variegatus | reverse complement strand
CCGCCCTCCTCCCTCTCTCCCCTCCCCCCCCAAGAATGTCCTTTCCGTTTGTTTGTTGTAACAACTACAAAAAAAGTATAGTTGTTATATCTTCTTCCCCACCCCACACCCCCCGATAAAAAATATTTTTGACTTTTGAGGTTGTATTTGTATCAAGGGGGAAAAAACCTGTGGGACACTATTAAACATTTTCTTTTGATGTTGGTGGTGGATTTTCTGCTAACCATTAAAAAGAAATTTATATATTCCATATTGTCATGGCTCAGAAAAACAAAAACAGTTGATATGCTGCTAATTTTTTAAAAACCATGTATAGTTTCATATATTGAGTGCGGTTCTTGGCTTGAAATGGAAATGTTGTAATGCATTTTCTTTTATACTCCTAAAAGTATAATAAATAATAAGTGGAGGAGACAATTATTAAATACTATAAGTTCTATTTATGGTCCTCTAAACTACAGAGAACCATGAATCTTTTTATTATTGAACATATTTATCTTAGTAATATTTTTTCTTTTTCGTTATCTTTTTTTCCTTTTTATTAACTCTTTCAGTGGAGAAATTTTCTGTATTTTGAATGTGTAACTTTGAGTCAACTATCATTACTCTTTAGGGCAAGTGTATATGACTAATTTAAGACTTTTTGGAGAATGCAGTATATTGGAAACTGTTCAGTTTATGAAACTTTTGCATTTGTAGCACTCTCATCATTCCTTTGATCGGAAATGGGGACAGATTCAGAAGTGGCTGGTAGGCCAGGATTGCCTGTCCTGCATGTTGTGATCAGTTGCTGAAACAATGCAATCTTGAAGTAAAGCACTAATAGTTTGCAAAGGAGTGTTTTGCTTGTTCTAACCTAAAGGTTAGAGTGTGTCTATTCTGTCTATAATGGACTAAATGTGTACTG
Source organism: Galeopterus variegatus (assembly GCF_000696425.1). Lineage (NCBI taxonomy): Eukaryota > Metazoa > Chordata > Mammalia > Dermoptera > Cynocephalidae > Galeopterus > Galeopterus variegatus. Next base: position 17,731 of record NW_007734694.1, on the reverse strand, counting down.
GAGTCCACCCATTTTCTTTTGTGGTCAGTAGCTTCACCTTCATCTCATGAACACTCCTGATCAAGAAGAATTGAGTAAATGAATGTGTGTTTTCATTTTTTTTATTTTTATTTTTATTTTTCTTAAAAGATGACCGGTAGGGCCGGCCCGTGGCTCACTCTGGAGAGTGCGGTGCTGATAACACCAAGGCCCCGGGTTCGGATCCCATATAGGGATGGCCGGTTCGCTCACTGGGTGAGCGTGGTGCTGACAACCTCGCACCACCTCTTTTTTTTTTTTTTTTTTTTTTAAAAGATGACCGGTAAGGGGATCTTAACCCTTGACTTGGTGTTGTCAGCACCATGCTCAGCCAGTGAGCGAACCGGCCATCCCTATATGGGTTCCGAACCTGGGGCCTTGGTGTTATCAGCACCGCACTCTCCCGAGTGAGCCACGGGCTGGCCCTGAATGTGTGTTTTTATAGATTAGTTCTTTTTCTCTCAAATCCTTCCCTCCTCCTCATCTCCCTACCCCCCCTTAAAAAAAAAAGAACTAAGTCCTCAGGGTCTTTATTTAGAGATGGCCCAAATCATTCTTTCATTTCCTTTGAAAATTATTCTTACTACTTCAACTCTCTCAGCTCCTTTTCAAGTTCTCTACTATCCCAAATTTGTTAGCTACAAAAGCAGATTGTAAACCAGTAGAATGTTAGTTAACGTGCTTAATGCCTAAACTTGAACTTTTTTCAAGGTTGGTGAATTCCCCAACTGTCTCCTGTAGCAGGGGTTCTTAAGTTGGTATGTGACTAGGCTTGGGCAGTAGGGTATGAAGCCTTAAAATCTCATGCAAACTTTTCAGTGTATGTGTATTTTTACAGGAAATGCCCTACAGGTATTTTAATCATCAAATTCTCAAAGGAGTCTGTGATTCCTCAAGGGTTAAGGATCACTGTCTAACTGTTGCTAATCAATCAGCTTTAATATAAAGCAAATCCCTCTATAGCAGCATTTTAAGGTACAACAAAATTTAAATATTTATGACTGTAATGAACTTCAGATTTAAAACTTTATCATAATTCTCATTGTGATATTTTAGAAAAGAGAGAAAAAAGATGTTTGATTATTTAAAATTAAGTGACTCTTCATGTATATGTCTATTGTTTTGGAGTGGAAGAAGCTGTCCTTTCTTGTAATTAAAGCTAGCCTAATTAATTTTAAAGTTCCCTCTGCATGTAACTGGGTTAATATTATTGATGATGCATTAAGAATTTTTTGTGTGAATAAAAGAAATCACTTTTACTGGTAAATTTGCCATGGAAATATTAGTTTAACTTATTCTTTTAATTATGTATTATAATTCTAAAATTAAATTGTCTAAGAATTTAATATCTTTGGGAAGACCCAAAAAATGTTAAATAAAAAGAAAATCTACACTAAAAGTGAAAAGTCTAATTGATTTTGGTGTTTAAAGGCCATGAAGATAATCATTTTTTAATATCTGTGAAATGTGTGCAGTTTAGGCAGTGAGTGTGCTATATTTTCATGGAAGGGGAAAATAGTTTGGGTTAGAGTCTTAAAATGCAGGTGGTGACTAACCTAAGTCTTGATTGATAGCTAGGACTTTGACAGGCAGAAAGAGTAGGGTTTAGTTTCAGATGGGAATAACCACTCCTAACCCCTTGCGACACTTGCTTACTGATTCTTTCTTTTACTTCTTATCTTATCCTTGTCTCTTTGGCTGCTTTGTCTGTGAGCCCATAGTAGCAATTGGCATGTGGTAGTTGCAGTATTAAATATCAGTGGCTAACACGTATATAATAAAATAAATGATGTATACACACACAATAGGACTGTCAGTAACTAGAAGGAAGAGTTCTTACATATTAAAAATTTTTACTTTTTGTGGTGGGAGTGGGATGTTGGGACGTAGATAGGAAATGCAAGGGCATGAGGCTCAGGAATGAAGCTGACTGTGTGTGTACTGTTTGCCAGCAGTGTGCCAATTCTTTTTACGTAGGTTTTCATTTCACATTATAAGACAAGTGTCATTATCTCCATTTTATAGATAAGGAGATAAAGGATGGGTGAAGTAAATAACTTGCTTCGTCACTGGCAGAGCCGGAATTTGAAGGCATGAGAGACTGCCACAGCTGCTAATTAGGACCAAGAAGAAAAGGGCCTAAGTCTTCTTGGGTTTCCAAATAGTCTTGGTTTAGCCAACTTTCCATGAGCCTAATGGTTCTGTTTTTAAACTGGATGTCTTAGTCAGTAGCATGTTGGTACATGTATGAAAGAATAAATGCATGTCTGGAAGAGTAAATGCAATGTCTGAAGTTTCCTAATTTGAAAATAAAGGAATGACTCTAGCCCCAACGTAATAAATGTTTGTTGATAAAGAAGATGGCCAGGTGTCCTCGTGGGACTGTGGTTTTCTTTTAATAAAACCACTTCTTTCTCACTTCGAGTGAACTTTTAAGAACAAAGAGTATGTTCTATTTCTATTAATTTAATTTAAATATATCAAAACAATTTCCCAGAAACATTTGAATGAATATGCATCCATCTTTTAAGGCATTGCCCTGTTCTTTCAGTCTTGGGTTCTTTAGTGCTAATATGGACTCCTAGGATAATGACAATGTATTGTTTTCCTGACTGTGGAAAACAGGGATACTCTGCATTATAATTAGTACTTAAGAACACAGTTTGCTATACTCTTTTCTATGTGGCCATTGGTTCTATTAATTCAAGAAAAGCCAATTGGAAATGTAGGTACTACTGAAATACTACTGTAGAAATACCTGGGAAATGAAGCTTTCTGACCTTTCAGAGAAGGAGGAATCTCTGAGTAAAAACCAGAATACCTTGCCCTTTCTGTTTGTTTGTTTTTTCCCTATGTAATTAGTGGAGATTCATCCAGTGTAGGATGGTATCTTTATGGTTCAGTAGTCTGGTGAGTCAGAAGATCTGAATGTTGGTCCCAGCTTTATGACCTTGTAGATTCATATTTAATCCTTCTTACAGCTTTCTTTACTGTAAAATAAAGGGATCAGACTAGATGATCACTAAGGCCCTTTCTATCTTAAAAGATAATTTTAAGTTAATTTTAGTTACTACCAGGGTCTTTTATACAGCGATTTCCTTCTATTCCCTCACATTTGCTACTATGCAAAAGTATTCCATGTAGGAGTAGCAATGAAAATGCTTTTCCTTTTCTATATAAAAGTGGTTCTACTTGGCAGTCTCTTAGTAGAATATGTTTTTTGGATGTTTTTGGGGTAATGAAAATTTACTTTGAACTTGCCTTACTGTTTTACTTAAACATATATTTTGAGACAGCAGATGTCAACCAGAATTTTTTGGGGAATTATGTTCAAAGATCATGACCAAGATAAAGCATTAAATTGTGGTGTTTCAGTTGAATTACTGTTTCTATTTTGAAATGAATGGTCAGACATGGCCTCATCTATTTGTTCCACTTTTGTAATGATCTTGCTGGATTTCCATGGAATTTAAGGCATTGATTTATTTGGGAAAAGATGGCATTGATTATTCGGTTCTAGGGACTAGTCATTTGCTTTCACATGACTCAAGTCTTAATGCTCCATTGGTAGTAGTTGAATGTCAAAAGTTTGGAATTGCATTTAATTTAGTCAATTGCTAGTCAAATTTAGTGAGTTAATTTAGTCAAATTGACCAAAAAATTGTGGTCAATTTTTTTCAATCTAAGACATGGCTCTTATGATAACTTTACCAACTCTAAAATATTTGTGTAATTTTTTCTAAGTAGTTTTTCATATTAATAACACACAGTCAGGGTTTATTTCACTTAGTTGTTTTCTTTTTCCAGTTAGAGTGGAGAAAGAAAAAAAAAAAGAAAAGAAATTCAGTATAACCCAAGCAATAGACTGTCTCCTTAAAATACACGTGTGATAAAGTAAACATTTCTTCTTGCCTTTTATAAACTAACGCTCACAATGAAAAAAAAGTTTACTTTTAATGCTGAACTCACCTTCTGTTTGTTAAGTATGCTTGTGAATATTTATCTTGGTATATTGAGCTCTCTTGGTCATATGTAGATTATATCCTATAATCTACAGTGTCAGACACATACACCTGGTAAAATAAAAACATAGCCAAGATTATTTCTACTTTCTTTCCAACCAAAGCATGTGGCTGCCCCAAACTCAGCTTTTGAGGCTTTTACAAACCTGCCTGCTCTAAGAAAGGTGCTGTTGTGCTGTTAACTGTCTGTTCTTTGCTTGGTTCTGATAAATAACTGTCTCTTCAGTAATTAACTCTCCATGTACTTTCCCCTTTCCCAGGAAGATTCAGAAAAGGCCAGGTATTCCCACCGATCCCGTCATCATCGTCCTTATCTGGTTTGTAGTAACCTTTAAACCTGCCTCTAATACTTATTCTCATTAACTTAATGTAGCCACTCACAAACTTTTACTCTGTTTTTAATTTTATCAGGAAGTTGAGGATGCATTGTCCACTCGAAGTCTTGGCAGTCACAGGGTTGGTATTTTAAGTTGTTTACACCACAATAGCAAAGCTTATGTGTGAGCTTTCTTTAGCATCATTGCCTAAAAGGTCTGAAAATGTTCATGTATTCCTTTGCCTTTTTAAAACAAAGTACAAAATACTGGCAAAGTCTTTTCATTGCAAAGTGATGCTTTCTCTCAAATTATTGCTTATATAAATCAATTTTAAAATCATGAATATTTTCATCTGTTAACGTGTGTATTCCGTTTTTCTATAGAAGGGCCTTTGAATTTGGAAATGTATCAGAAAATAGTAAGATTGATCTTATAGAATAACATCACCTTGGTTCTAACTTTCAGGTTTTTTCTATTTTCATACCTCAAAAAATGACAATTAAATGTGAACTAGCTTTGGGGATTGAGTGAATAATTACAGTTTTATTTTGTGGAAAAACTGAACTATTGATATAAAAAATTTCCTACTTGTCATATGTATAGAAATTATCATGCTTTGACACTTTGAACATTTTATAGAATGTTCCAGGTTTTTAGCATAGCTCACTGTAAATAAAGATACATGAGAAGTTGCTTCTTAAAGGCTTGCATATTGTGCTGAGACCCTGATCTCTCTCTCTTCAAGAATTATACTTTAAACGTTAAAGCAGTGCTTTTAATTTGCACATTGATAACGTTGTATATACACTTACAACTAGATTTTTCATCGGTAAAATGGTCCTTCATGTTAAAGTCTGTATTTGTTGATTTTCTCTAACTCGAATTTTTTTCCCACCTTGTATAATGTATAAAAATACAATACTGTATAATAAACTGTGTTCTGGCATACTAGTTATTGACATGTTTGTGTTCATAGTCTTTCGTGATGGTTATTTTTCTTGTTGAAGAATGTAATCTACTGTCTTTAGAGTAAGTTAGTTAAGTAGTTTTTTAATCATAAATATTTTGGTTAGTTACAAAACTTTAGATTTTTAAGAATATTAACATATCCTTAGAGAAATTGGCAAAATCAGCAGCTTAAAAATTATTTCAGAGGAGAAAAACTTTAATAGATTTATCATGCTTCTTCCTGGAGATATGTACTTTGCTTTTTCTTTTAAATACTTTAAAAAGAATCAAATAGGGAATCAGCCAACAAAAACTTAAAAGTCGAGTATCAAGGATATGACAATAATCCCCCCCCTTTGTTTTTAAAATGTGGGTGTTTGCTTTTCATTATAATGATCTTAGTGTGAATTTTCACACAGTTGTTATCAAGCTGTAAATTTTATAAATATGTATATTACCTTAGGGAGACTTGATTATTTATTAGTTTAACTTAAAGAAAAAGCCAACTAAGTTTGACTTCATTTGAGGGCCTTTAAAACAAATGTACAAACAAACAAAAAGAAATTTGCGATTAAACTGAAAGGAGTGTTTTACCTAGAGTGTCTATAAATTAACTTGGTTGATTTGCTTTTTATGGAAATTTTATCATTAAATAAATTTAGGATATAATTCTAACTCTCCAGTATTTTATTTCATTATGATATTATGAAGATTGTTACTATAGGATAAAGTTTCCAATATTTTTAAAAGTCCATGTTTGGGCCGGCCTGGTGGCGCACTCTGTGCGCCGCTTGGGAGCGTGGCGGCGCTCCCGCCAAGGGTTCGGATCCCACATACGGACCGGCCGCTCACTGGCTGAGCGAGGTGCGGGCGCAACACTGAGGGTTGCGATCCCGGTCCGGTACGGGCGCGACACTGAGGGTTGTGATCCGTTGCCGGTCACGAAAAAAGACAAAAAGGAAAAAAAAAAAAAAAAGTCCATGTTTGAATTTGAAGATTAATAAAAGTTTTACACTCCAGAGGAGACTGTCACTTTACTATCTGTTATTGTACATCCAACATACTTTAAATTTTTTGGCTTTCCTGGAACATTGTTTAAAAGAAATATAATTGAAATATTTTTTTTCCTGTTTTGTTTTAACTAAATATTGGGGAGTTCTAAATTTTCATCACATTATTTGCTTTTTAAAATAACTTTACCATCTCCATTATACTGAATATGTTAGACAACCTTTGTCCTCTGTAAAAATAAATGGTGTATTAAATAACCATTCATTCTGGAATGTAATGACAGGACTGTAATAAAATGGAATGGAATAGAAGTGGCAAAAATGTGATGGCCTGAAACAATTAAATTTTCTTGTGGTTTGCTATATAATTTTGGGGTTCTGGTATTTCTCTGCCAGTTATTTTTAAAAACTTTACTTATGACCCATGTGTTAAAAAGTCTAATACTTTTTGAATCCAATATTTGATGTATGAACATTAGCAGTATCTGAATGTAAGGCAGATGTTATTTGTGATCTCATGCCACATTCATAGGACTTTGATTTTTCCTTTTGTCCAATTAGCTTTCAGATGTTACCTTTTTTGAAAGATGGCTCGCCAGAAGCTACTTGGGCTGAAAACTTTGGTATTAATGCTTCAGACTTTCTGTATAAAAATAGAGAGAGTAAAGATAGTTCAAGATTATGAATGGTTCGGTTGGGGGAGGGAGGATTAAGTCAAAGCCGTGAGCTTAGAATTGAAACAATTGGTATCTATTAGTTATGTGTAATGATTAGATCATTGGTCGTATGGAACATCAGTGGCTGCCTTTAGAAAATCATTTTACAAATGTTTGGTCATTGCTTCATATACTGAAATATAAAATTAGAAAGTGAAGTGATCTTGAATCACAGCAGTAGTAACACATCACTATTTCTCATTGGTGGAGATTTTTACTGTTGTATGTATTTAGTTTCTATTTGTATATCAATGGCCTTGGTATAATTTTAATGAATTTAATTTTTAAAGTATGCTTGCAATTTGTGTTTTGTCATTCACTGTTTAATTCCATTGAAGAACCCATCAAAGGATATAAGTGGGACACATTGGAGCAGAGCCAGTGCACCCAAAAGGAAAGACATCATGGTGTGTAGCCCAGAAAAATGTGTAGTTGTTAGTATTCTGCATTCACTTTGTCCTGGGGGTTTGAGTAATAGGTACATTCTAATGGAAATTGACATTTGCTGAACTTTGTTTTCACAACCTGTTTGCTGTACTTTCTTTCTGTTTTGTTTCCAAATGCAAACGTTCAGGCAAGTTTCTCTGAGAGTTTAAAAACTAAAAAAAAAAAAAAAAAAGGTTATAATAAATTTGGAAACATTTTAGCTGAGCCCTTAATATTTTCAGTTTTCTCCCCTTTGATGAATCATTTGTTTTTAGACAACTTAAATACCAACTTTGACTTATTAGCGGAGGTTCTTTTTGTTTGTGCAGTTGTTCTAGTAGCAATTGGTATGGCCAAATCATGGATTTCCTTACCAGACAGATTCAGCAATTTTAAACCAGCCGAACTCTGTGTTACATTTTGGAAAAGGAAAATTGAAACAGGTTAATTTCATTTCAGTTTGTTAAATTGTATGCCTATGTAAAATGCCATTGGTGCTTCAGAGAGGATTAGACGACATAAGACATGACCACTCTCTTCAATGAACTTACCTGGTTGAGATGATTCAGTAGTTTATAAGTTAGAATGTGTGTGACTTGAATGGTGATTTTGTTGTAGATTTTTTTTTTTTTAACGAAAGGGTTAGATATTTTGTTAATTGAAAAAGGAAATGAAATTTCTGTAGAGAGCAAACTTATTTTCAGGCAAAGGTCACTCACCACAGAATGATATTTTATCATTGTACACCATTTACCAAATGCACACCTTTATACATTTTAGAAAATTTTGTAGCAAGATTTTGTTATACATACAATAATACTCTTTATTGTTTGCCCTTTCTGTTAGTTTTAGGATAATATAAGAGAAGCACACAAATGCAGATATTTTGCTTCAGTACTTTTTGGTATTTATTACAATAACATCTTCAGTGAATTTGTAACAGTGGCAAAATTGTACCACTTAGCCTTATACCTATGAAATGTATTTTTTGAGGTTTCTATAAAAAGCCTCAAATATCTTTTATAAATGACCATCTCATTAGGCACGAAGGAAGGGACTTTGTTCTGTATGAGCTGTTATTTTAATGCTTTGTTAGAACTATGTTATATAATTTGGCCTTTTGTATATTTTAAGCTTTTTAAAATTGTGACCTCTACAACAAGAAATAGATTTTATTTATTTATTTTTAATTTATTTTTAATTTATTTTTATTTTTATTTTTTTGTCCTTTTTGAGACCGGCTGCACCGCGCTCAGCCAGTGAGCGCTGTGAGCGCACCGGTCATCCCTATATAGGATCTGAACCCGCGGTGGGAGCGCTGCTGCACTCCCAGCGCCGCACTCTCCCGAGTGCACCACGGGCTTGGCCCAAGAAATAGATTTTATACCATGATCTAGTATCCACATACAGATCCCTGCATGTGTTGTATGTGTATATGTAAGTATATAAAATATATCATTGAAACAAAAGTTTCACAACATAATATTTGCTCTTAGTGTGCATAACACCCTGTAATATTTTCTCTTCTATTTCTTTCTTTCTTCTTCTTTTTTTTTGAGGCTGGCTGGTATGGGGATCCGAACCCTTGAACTTGTATTGTCAGCACCATGCTCTAACCAGCTGAGCTAACCGGCCAGCCCATTCTATTTCATTTTTTAAAAAATTCTTTTTGAACCCACTAAATTGATTTGAAGAACTTCCAATAAGTTGCAGCTTACACTTAGGAAAACATTACTTTAGGTCAGGTTTTTTTTTTTTTGTCTTTTTTCGTGTCTGGCAACGGATCGCAACCCTCAGTGTCGCGCCCGGACCGGACCGGGACCGGCAATGGGATCACAACCCTCAGTGTCGCGCCCGCACCTCACTCAGCCAGTGAGCGGGAACCGGTCTGTATGTGGGATCCGAACCCTCGGCAGGAGCGCCACCGCGCTCCCAAGTGGCGCACTGTAGCAGTGCGCCACCGGGCCGGCCCCTAGGTCAGGTTTTTGAATAGCATTTCCTAAAATGCTAAGTGGGTGTAAAAGTTATAAACAAAAGATATTTTTTACCAATTAGTATTTAAACTACCTGAGGAACTTGTTCATTGTTTTTATTTGTTTTATGCATTGACTTTCTGGGTAAGATTACTTAAAAAAATGTAAGCTAAAATGCTTAAGACACAATGTTAGGGAACTACAAATCTTTGCAGTTACTATTTAATTCGTTTTCTTGGATTTGAAATATGGTGTTACACATAGTATCTTATTTTTTTAAAGGATCTTCATGCAATGTGGGTTTTCTGGTCTTACGATAAATTTTGTATATTTTTCTTTGATTTATATTTACCATTATACTTGCATGTACTTTGTGCATCCCACACTTTGCTCTGACCTAGTTTCTCATTTTATTCAACATTTTCTTGAGGAAGGAAGTTTTTCAGGTGTGTGTCCACAAGCATATCCAAAGGAACTCCCCCATTTTGATGCTGGAATTGTTCTTTTGTAAACTTGATCATGTTAGTTATGTGCTCTTGCCTCATTGCCTGTCCATTCTTTGCTTTTGTAATTTTTCAAACGATGGAAAATGATGGGAACAGGCACAGTAGTAAAAAATAAGGCATCTTTGACTTCAGAATGTTTAATCCTTGCATTTAAAGGCTCTCTTAGGGTGTTTAGTGCTATAGTGTACTGAGATTGAATCATCTCACCATTACTGATTATAAGTTTTGTTATTTGAAAGAAAAATAAATATACAGGTTTAAATACACATTGTTTAGCAATAATTTATACTAGGAAAAAGTGGGGGAAATATTTAATTAAAATGCTTTTGTGTTTAGTAATATTTTGTTTTTAAAATAGTGCTGGATTTTTAATAACCACAAATGTTACTTTTTTCCCTTTTTATATTTCTGAATTTAAAAATACAACTTTTACCTTTTTCTGACATCCAGTATGATACTCTCAAGGATAGATCATCAAGACTTCCATCACTAGTATGTAATGCATGACTTTGTGTTAAATGTGAAGTTTTACTTCATAAACAGTGTTGAAGCTAATCATAGATTATGACTAATTTTTTATGGCTTTGTTATGATCTTTTGGTAAAAATGGGTGACTAACAAAGCAAAAACTAAAACTTATTTTGCAATTGTGGCATAATTTATTATATGAATAGTAATTTTTTCCTTTAGAATTTCAGGATTAGGTAAAAATTATTTGCTTCCCTAGTCAGGACTAAGATTGGTAAAATATCTTTTCTTAAAATGATGAGCCACCCACCTAACACATCCTCATTGCCCTGGAAGACATGTTTCTACTGTTTTTATGCATACTGAATGACAGTAGCACAGACCCAACTGTGTTTCATGTTATATGTCACGAGCTAGTAGGATTGAAGTTGCTAAACAGAAACTATTCAGCAGTGATAGATTGCAAGTGAGACATCAGTATATCCAAGCATTTTGGCTTGATTTTTTTTTTTTTTTACGGTATGTCATATTAGCCAAAGAAGTAAAGCGATAGCTTGTTTTTCTTGGGTTTAATATTATGTCAGTAGGTTTCCTGCATTTCTAGACTATACAGGCATCTCTTAAAATGTTCAGAGTAATATATGAAAGAAAAGAAGCATACTCAAAAAAAATAAAAATGAGTTTATAATGATTGTATCAGGATCTAGTGGTACATATGGGAGATGGTTTGCCTAGATCAGACAATCTGTTGCCTTTGGCTATTGATAGGTAGGGCACTTCTAACTGCACCCTCTCATTTCAGGCAAGCAGTACATACCTAGATTGGATTTCTTGTCTACCAGTTGATCTATTTAGTAGTATTGTTTTTCATTATCTCCCCATATGCACTTGGCTTTTTATTCATCATAGAAGTTATGTATTGAGACAGCCCTATCTTCAGAGGACCCTTGTATAAGGTGACCATTTAATAATATTGCTGCTATGCTGGGCAGTCCATACTATCTTGGCTGTTTTCCTCCTGAGCAGCATATGCTGTGGTATCACTAACTTGGGTTAAAAGCACTGTCTGGGGCAGTGCAGTATCATGTTCTTTGTTCTGTCAGTCCTCTTTGGGTTGATCCAAAGGATTGCTTTTCAGCCTTTCAGTAAGGAAGACTATAGAAGGAGGTGGACTGTCTTGTCACCTATACTTTTGTAAAGAAGATAGAGAGACTCAAATGAAGTGTGGGGTAAAGGTCCTCACAAATATGCTGCCTGGCTCTAAGACTTAATCAATTTTGTTTTAAGCTGGCCAAACATTGAGCTGGATGCTGGGAACAGGAGGAGGAGAGGGGGAGTACAGATGTGTAGAAAGGCCACATATCTTAGCCAGTCAAGTGCAGTTAATCATTTACTAACAGATGGGAAACAGACTGCGCATAGACTGTATCTCATACAGACCCTTGCGTGTATAATTTTAACATGAATTTTATGTAATTTTTAAAACTTTACTATGTGATTATTAAAGTTAACTTAAAATATTTACTTCCAGAATCATTCTTATAGTCACTCTTATGGAATGAAGAAGAGATCTTCTGGTTCTCATAAAGACCTACTGGTTAGTTCTATTGTGTCTTGTATTATAATTCACTGATTACTCTTAGAGAACTTACAAATTATCACTGCTTTATTGTGTTCCTCAGACATTATTGGAACTTGATAGTATGCTGAAACATGATTTATCAGAACCTTATTAAAATAATTAATAATAATTTTGTTTTACTTATAACATTTAATATCAAGTTAACATGCTAGAATTAGTAAGATATCACAGGAATCTCATTAATAAGATATTTTCATTTATGAACTGTCCTTGAGAATATACCTTGAGATTCTTGTCCTTATTTTAGATATTTGAATTGATTTAGTTGTGTTATGGGCAGTACCAAACTCTTAGATAGGTTTCATTCTGAAAGTTTGTTGGGAACTTGGAATGTATTTTTTTGTAGAAACAATAAAGTATGTAATGTCAGAGTTCCCATGCTAGCTTGCAGAAAACTCTTTAACCCATAATGTAATTAAACTGAGGAACTGATATGCTCTCCATTCCATCCACCTTGCTTCATACCTTGCTAAATATTTTTGTTTTTTCCCTCTGGGGAAAAAATGTCTCTTGAAAGCCACTTTGGGCACTAGAACAGTTCTTTCCTGTTAGCCTGCCATAGTACACTAGTCCGCCCTTATGTCTGGTTTTGCTTTTCAGTTTCAGTTATCTGTGGTCAACTGCAGTCTGAAAATATTAAATGGACAGTTCCAGAAATAAACAATTCATACATTTAAATTGCTTGCCATTCTGCATAGCATGATGAAATCTTGCATTGTTCCACTCCATCCTGCTCTGGATGTAAAGCATCCCTTTGTCCAGCGTATCTACACTGTAGATGCTACCTGTCCCTAGTATCAGCATTATCACAGTGCTTCTGTTTAATGAACCCTTATTTTACTTAATGGCCCCAAAGCACAAGAGTAGTGATGAAGGTAATTCAGATATGCCAAAGAGAAGCCATAAAGTGCTTCTTTTAAATGAAAAGGTAAAAGTTCTCAACTTAATAAGGAAAGAAAAAAAATTGTATGTTGAAGATACTGAGATCTATGGTGAGAATGAATTTTCTGTCCGTGAAATTGTGAATAGAATATTGTTATAATTGCTCTATTTTATTATTAGTTATTGTTGTTAATCTGGTACCATGCCTGGTTTATAAATTAATTTTTGTCATAGGTATGTATGTGTAGGAAAAAACAGTATATATATTGCTCTATTTTATTATTAGTTATTGTTGTTAATCTGGTACCATGCCTGGTTTATAAATTAATCTTTGTCATAGGTATGTATGTGTAGGAAAAAACAGTATATATAGAAAATGGCTAGAGAAGTTGGAAAGGGAATTTTATCAATGATTTTCTCTCCCTCAAGAAACCACAGAGTATAAAATTACTGTTTGTTTTGTGTAGTTTATTGAAAATGACCCTGTCATAGAAGTTTTAGACCAAACCATATTTAGTGCACTCTTCTCTCTTTTTCATTAATTAATTTGATCAGTTTGTTTTGACAAATATTGGGACCAGGAAAAATTTGGAACCAAATAACTCTTTAATCATTGCTGTGGCTTTGCCAAATGTATTGTAAAAGTGGTAATTATTCAGTTGTTCTGGATTTTTAAAGGACATTCTTAAGTATGACATGAAAATAAATTACTTTTTTCCATTCCATTGTGTCTGAGGGTTTATTGTCTTGTTTTTAAAGTAAAAAAATTAGTTATGACTTCATTTGAAAACAGTTAAATTTTAATACCATTCTTTTTTGAGAGACCTGAAATAATTGTTACCTTGGCATTTACTTAATGATCCCGTGCTTTAAAGACATTGTTTTAGAGGAGAAGGGGTTTGACAATATCCGATTTTGCCTTTGTGTGTTTAAATTTTGTCTTTGTATGTTGTTAGGTTAGCAACATTTAGCCTAAGAAAAATGTGCTTAATTTTGCTTTTTGCAGAGTGGCCTCTACTTTGACCAGAGAAACTATAGCAGTCTTAGACATAGCAAACCTATCTCTTCCTACTACACTCGGGTTTGTCTAAAGTTGTTTTGGGTTCATGTATTTTATCCACCTTTAACATAATTCTAATCTCCCATTTTGCATTTTGACTAATTATAAATAGTATGTAAATGGCTATGTATATACTAATTTTTGGTAACAGAATTCATACTCTGTGTGTGTGTGTGTGTCTTTAAACAGTGAGAACTGTTAAATCACCATGTTTGTAAATGAATACAATTTTTTTCAGTTTGTTTTTAATGAAAAATTTCAAACATACAAAAAAGTTCAAAGAATTATATAGAGAACACTACATAACTACCATTTAGATTATACAGTTTATTTTATTTTCTTTATCACAGAATTGTCTATTCATCTCTCTGTCCATTCATCAATCCATCTTATTTTTTGATGCATTTCAGAATAAGTTGTAGACAAAAGTACACTTCAATGTACCATTTTAGAAAGCTCACACATGAAAATCTGAACTACACATGGGATGAGAAGAATGTCATTCTTTGTTTTGTGTTAGAATGTTTTGTTTTTTCAAGGCATTTGATACATCATACATTTAAAACACACATTAAATGTATGGCATATGGTACATTTAAAATAATTCAGATGACATCAGAAAAGAAAGATTTAATTCTTTTCTAAAAAGTGCTGTGCCTTTTTAGTGCATGGATTCATTTTGCCTGGTACAATTTATCTGATTAAGGCACTTTGTCCATGACTTGTTTTAAAATACAGGCTTTCTAATCTATTTGGAAAAGAGTGTTGTAGCTCTAACTCGGTGCTCATTTTTCTGGTTTCCCAGTAACCAATCTGAGCCCATTAGGAGTCTTTCATGGAATCACTGACAATATCACAGGAGATGCTGGTGACTGGGATGTGGCCACTGTTTGCCACACTTGTGCCATGGTACTGTTTTACTCAGTGTTTTCTTAGGTTGCCATCCCATTTCCTAAGAATAATGTTCAAAGACCAATAGGACATGAACACATTTATAGGAAACTGTTCCAAGTGTTTTTCTTTTTTATGCCTTACAACTGGTATTCAAACAGGTTTCTAATGACATAAATTTTTTTTTTTTTAAACTTCATGTGTTTCTTAACTACCATTAGCATTAGGAATTGCTAATGAATAATGAAGTATAAAATCATAAAAATATCGTAAACTTGTCTTTTGCTGTCATGATGGTGAGAACAATTCTTCTTTTTGTTTTTTCTTATTTATTGTTTTTTGTTTTTGTTTCTTAGCAGTCTTCTTCCTTGTGCAGTGATCCTCTGGCTACATCTAAGAGTATCAGGGTTAGTACTTTCTGAGGAGTGTGTTGCCTTTAGAACCATCAGTTCCTTTTCTTTGGGTTTAATAATGCACTTTTTTCATAGGCCTCCCCTACTGCAAATTCTGGTCTGCTGAGAAGTGCCAGTCTGGTTTGTATTTTCCTCTTCCAGTGTGTGCATTGCTGGTGAGGCCACTGTCATGGTGCTAACTCTGTGGCTTGACTGCTTTCCTCCAAAATAGTCAAGGACACATGGCTTTAATGCCAGGCATGTTGCAGAATGTACTGCCTGTGTTTAAATACAAAACTTTAGGGTGTTAAAATTAAGCATATTCTCTTCGTAGAGATAGATACTGCTGGCTGTTGGTAACCGTTGTTTAAAATCAGTTTCCTGTAGAGAAGATAGGTTTGCATGGGTCCCACCACACATATTCTTTTGTCAGATGTCTGCCCATGCAAGGGATGTTATTTATTTTGGGGGGACAGCTATGACCGTGGCCACATTGATACCAGGGTCTAATAAAGCAAGCTGACTAGAAAAACAAAAGCCATAGTTTTGTGTAATGTGCAAGCTGTGAGGTGGTTACTTTCAAGTTGCTGTTTTTTGTGTTATGGCCTGTTCTAGTGGACTGGAACACAGAGGTTTTATAACTTAATTTTATTGTGACAGTGGGCAAAATGCTTCTGTACTTCAGTTTTCTTTTCTGCTTTAATTTGTCATTTGAGAGAATAAATTAACAAATATTAATTCTCCTTGTTTTATAATGTTATGGTGAAAGAAAATACTGTAACTAGTGGTTTTTTTTTTAATGATGTGTAAGCTTGAAGTTATAATGAGACTGATACAGAAATTTATGTGTATAAATAAGTTGTATCACCTTTAGAGACTTCACTTTGGGAGGCTATACACTTAACCGTTCTTCAAAACTTTTTTGGAACTGAGTACTGTAAAAAGTGAAGACATTATTGAAATAACTTTGATGCTAAATAGATAAATGGTATTTCCTTTGTTCTTTAGGCGTCATTGTACGATGGTGGATTATATAACCCTTATGGTTCTCGAACTGTAAGTCTAAAAGGGGAGGTGGTGAAGAGGGGGGAGGTCTAAGTGGGCACAGTTTACTTAATAGTAAAAAGTCATTTAATCTGACCTGTAATACTCTACAAGCTGTGATTCATTCGTTCAGCTAGCCAGTTGGGACTCTCATCTAAATGCCTGCTGGAAATCATGCTTAAAATTTGAGGGGAATAAGTAGAGAATCTTTTTTTCTTGCTCATTAGTTCCTCCTGAAGTTCTGAGCAGTGCTTCTCAGGGCATCTTCTTTCTCTCCTCTCCCTCCTGCTATGGGCTGGTGGATCTTGAGGGTACAAGTGAGATGGAGTTCCAGACAAGGAACCCCTCTGGGGAAGGTTAGGTCTAGGGTCACTAATGTATTCCTAGCAGAAAAAGGATCTGACCATGGTTGTAAAACCTTTCTTCTTGAAAACATTATAGCCATCTGAATACAGTTATTAC
The DNA here is from genome assembly GCF_000696425.1 of Galeopterus variegatus. Classification (NCBI taxonomy): domain Eukaryota; kingdom Metazoa; phylum Chordata; class Mammalia; order Dermoptera; family Cynocephalidae; genus Galeopterus; species Galeopterus variegatus. Next base: position 954 of record NW_007734694.1, on the reverse strand, counting down.
TCATTAAGAACAAGTTCAGGCCGAAGCAGTCCTGCGGTAAGCTATCTAGTCTCTTTGCATGCTTTATAGAAACTTTTGGTTGTTTCATTAACCTGTACTCACAGTTTAGAATATTGAGGATGTAGTGTATTTCACTCTCTTGTGCATGGATTACGGTGATACCTCAGTACACAAACTAGCACTAATTTGCCCTAATTGGTGGTTTCTGTATGAATATGACTTAGCACATAATTTTTTAAATGAGTCTGGAACCAATACCATTAGAAATTTAAATTTTTATATTTAATTGTCATTTGTGTTAAACTTCTTGTCTTTTCAGGGGTAATAATTCAGTGTATGGGGTGGCCACCCTATGTTTTTACTTTCCATCTTTACTTCCTGTGTTCTGCCATTTCACTTGCTTACCAGCACTTTTATCAGTGGAGTGGAAGGAGAAGAAATAAAAAGAGCCAACTTTTAAAAGTTGTTGTAGAGAAGACAAAACTGGGACAATTCTGATTACCTGATCTCTCTGGAGTTTTAAGACCTTTTTTCAATTTATAAAAATACTATTAGTTGGGCCGGCCCGGTGGCGCACTGCTACAGTGCGCCGCTTGGGAGTGCGGCGGCGCTCCCGCCGAGGGTTCGGATCCCACATACAGACCGGTTCCCGCTCACTGGCTGAGCGAGGTGCGGGCACAGTGCCGAGGGTTGCGATCCCGTTGCCGGTCCCAGTCCGGTACGGGTGCGACACTGAGGGTTGCGATCCGTTGCCGGACACGAAAAAAGACAAAAAAAAAAAAAGGGAAAAAAAAATACTATTAGTTAAGGGTGCGACACTGAGGGTTGCGATCCGTTGCCGGACACGAAAAAAGACAAAAAAAAAAAAGGGAAAAAAAAATACTATTAGTTACGGGAAGTCCAAAGTAAAAGTCTCTAGACCCCTCCCTCTCCATTTCCATTATCCAAATGAAC
>NW_007734693.1:75990-88883 GCF_000696425.1 Galeopterus variegatus | reverse complement strand
AATGTGGATGATGAATTCTTCACAGTGATGGGACAGAAAGGCAATTGTCAGCAATGCCTGTCCCTGAAGTTCTGCCTCTGACTAAATTGTGTGGAATTGGTGGTCACCTTCTTGGGGGCCTCTGCTCACTCACCCTGCATGGGAAATCTTGGCCAAAAAAATGGGGGAAGGTAGGGAAACTGCTATTCTGTCTATTGGGATTTTAAAGTCAAAGCCCAGTGATCTGGGATGAAGCTCATTCTTTGGCTCAGGTGTGTCCCTAAAAGGCAACAGGTGGTTCTAATAAGAGGTCGGAGGATCACGATACCAGTCAAGGAGATGAAGACTTATGACTCTCTGCTGTCTGATGTCTGACGGTGTCTACCCAAGGGTGACTTCTAGTCGTGCAGAATGGTGGGCTAAATGTGCAGTGTTGGCTCCTCTCCAACATGCCCATTAGAGAGGACAGGGAGGGTGGTGCATGTGTGTGCAATAGTACACTATTAAGTGTACTTCGATACCCAGATTTAAAAACAAAATTCTTCCTCAATCCAAGAAGTAGAGACCAGCAGCCAGCCAATGTATTGGATTCCTTGTGTAGAGAGCTGGAATATTTTGCTTCTGATGGCATTTGAATCCAGGAGGTCATGCAGAGCACAGACTCTGGTCTGAGTAAACAGGGAAAATTACGCAGACCTGCAGACTGCATTCCTGGGGTAGCGTTGCATTGAGGCAGTAGTGTTGCAACTGATGGGAGGGACCTTGGCAGGTGTGGGAGTTATTGCCCACACACACCAAAATGCCAGTGCAACTCCTGTCTGCCTAAGAAACCTGTGAAACCTTAGGTTTTGCAGGCTGTGGTGGTCTGGCTCAAATCCCTCATGAGAGCTGGTCGGGCTCTGGGTGAAATGAGGTCACTCCCATGGCTTGAGATCAGCCATCGTAGCAGTCCACACCATGACAATTGGCAAGTGTTATGAGTCAGGGCACTTTTTCCCTGCAGAAATCTGATTGTTAAGCATTGACCAGCACACCACTGATTTTAGGGATGTAACGAAGTCTGAAACTATTATTTTTGGGTGCCTTCTATATGCTTGCTCTGTGCAAATTGTTACTTTTAATACTAGAAATGTCTTCCACTGAGACATATTTTCTTCTTTTTAATTGAAACATAATTGATTATACATATTTGTGGGATAAAAATGTCTAAAGTATCAAGTTTTTATATCATCTATAAAGTTGAGGGTAAGTTCATGTGTTTTTCATAGAGCCTTAAATATAGCTGCATTTTGGGGGAGGAGAATTGTTTAGGAAGAAGCCAGAATTAGAGAGATAAACCCCAATCCAGGCATGGAAGACAGTGCACCTGATCATACCCTGATATGGGAAGATTTTTCTAGAGAAGTTAGATGTTTCAGGAACATATCTGATGCATATGAATAGTGTATATCTATATAACATATTATAATAGCTACAGTGTTGAATATCAATATGTGTGTGCAATATATGATGTTCAAATCAAGGTAATAAGTATATTCAAAATTACACAATGTAATCGTGTTTTGTGGCTTTTTACCAATTTCTTGCTAACCTCCCCATCTCCTTCCCCTTTCCCACCTCTGGTGGCCTCAGGTTTGTTCTTTCCTTTTGAAAGTTCAACACATTATTGTGATTGTTGCTTTTCTTTCTCTTTCTTTCTTTCTTTCTTTCTTTCTTTCTTTCTTTCTTTCTTTCTTTCTTTCTCTCACTTATGAGTGAGGACATGTGGTATTTCTCTTTCTGTGACTGGCTTATTTCACTCAACATGATTTTCTTTAAATTCATCCATGTCACTGCAGATGGCAGAATTTCATTCTATTTTATGGCTGAGTAGTATTCCATTGTGTATATGTACCACATTTTCCTTATCTAGTCATCTGTTGATGGACATCTAGGTTGGTTCTAAGTCTTGGCTATTGTAAATAGAGCTGCAATAAACATGGGAGTGCAGGTGTTTCTTCAACATGATGATTTCCATTACTTTTGGTATATACCCAGCAGTGGGATTGCTGGATCATATGGTAGTTCTGTCAATAGTTGTTTGAAGAACCTCCATATTGTTTTCCATAATGGTTGCACTAATTTGCAGTCCCACCAACTGTGTAGGAGGGTTCCCTTTCTCCACATCCTTGCCAGCATTTGTTATTCTCTGTCTTTTTGATAGTAGCCAGTCTAACTGGGAAAATATGATATCTCAGTGTGGTTTTGATTTGCATTTCTCTGATGCTGAGTGATGTTGAGCAGTTTTTCATGTGTCTGTTGGCCATTCGTGTATCTTCCTCTGAGAAATGTCTATTCAGCTCCATTTAGGTCTTTAATCCACTATGAATTGATTTTGGTATATGCCAAGAAGTACAGGTCTAGTTTCATTGTTCTACATATGGATGTCCAGTTTTCCCAGCACCATTTATTGAAGAGTCAGTCTTTTCACCAGTGTATGTTCTTGGTGCCTTGGTCAAAGATCAATTGGCTGTAAGCATTTCTGGTTTCTCTATTCTGCCCCAATGGTCTGAGTGTCTATTTTTATGTCCATACCATGCTTTTTGTTACTATAGTTTTATAGTATAATTTGAGGTCAGGTTGTATAATGCTTATAGCTTTATGTATTTATTTATTTGGCTGTTTGGAGGCTTTTGTTGTTCCATATAAATGTTAGGATTGTTTTTTCTATTTCTATGAAGAATGTCATTGGTATTTTGACAGGGATTGCATTGAATCAGTAGATCACTTTGGGTAGTATGGACATTTTCTCAATGTTAATTCTTCCACTCCAAGGGCATGAAATGTATTTTCATCTTTTTGTGTCCTCTTTAATTTCTTTCAGCAGTTATTTGTAGTTTTTGTTGTAGGGATCTTTCAGCTCCTTAGTTAAATTTATTCCTAGGTATTTTATTTTTTGGTGATTATTATAAATGGGCTTGCTTTCTTAGTTTCTTTTTCTGCTAGTTTGTTATTGAAGTATAAAAGCACAGGTGATTTTTTGTGTAGATTTTCTATCCTTCAAATTTACTGAAATTGTTTATCACCTCTAAGAGTGTGGTAGTCTTTAGGTTTTTCTATGTATAGGATCATGTCATCTGCAAACAGGGACAATTTGACTTTGTCTGTTCAATCTGGATACCTTTTGTTTCTTTCTCTTGTCTGATTGATCTGGATGGTATTTCCAATAGTATGTGAAATAGGAGCAGTGAGAGTGAGCATCCTTGTCTTGTTCCTGTTCTTAAGGGATGATATTGGCAGTGGGTTTGTCATATATTGCTTTTACTGTGTTGAGATAGTCTCCTTCTATACCTATTTTGCTGATATTCTTTATTATAAAGGGATATTGAATTTTATCAAATGCTTTTTCTGCATCTATTGAGATAATCATATGGTTTTTGCTTTTGATTTTGTTGATGTGGTGTATCACATTTATTGACTTGCATGTGTTGAGCCATCTTTGCATCCCTGGGACGAATCCTACTTGATAATGATGTGCAATTTTTTAAATGTATTGCTGTGTTCTGATTGCTAATATTTTGTTGAGGATTTCTCCATCTATGTTCATCAGAGATATTGGCTTATAGTTTTCTTTTTGTGTCTTTGTCTGGTTTTGGCATCAGGGTGATGCAGAGAATGGTCTCTGTTTCAATTTTTTGGAATATTTTGAAGAGAATGAGTATTAATTCCTCTTTAAGTTTCTATAGAATTTAGAAGTAAGCCATCTGGTTCTGGTCTTTTCTTTGTTGAGAGACTGCTGATTACTGCTCCATCTAATTGATAGTTATTGGTCTGTTCAAGGTTTCTATTTCTTCTTGGTTCAGTCTTGGTAGTTAATGTATGTGCAAAAATTTAACCATTTCCTCCAGGTTTTCAAATTTGTTGGTGTATAGTTGTTCATAAATAGTCTCTAATGATTCTTTGTATTTCTGTGGTATTGGTTGTTATGTCTCCCTTTTCATATCTGATTTTTGTTATTTGGGTCTTCTCTCTTCTGTTTTTAGTAAGCCTAGTTAATGCTTTGTCTATTTTGTTTATCTTCTCAAAAAGCAACTTTTTGTTGTTGTTGTTGATCTTTTGTATCACTTTTGGGTCTCTATTTCATTTAGTTCTGCTCTGATCTTAATTATTTCTTTTTGTCTCCTAATTTTGGGAATGGATTGTTCTTGTTTTTCTAGTTCTTTGAGGTGTAGTGTTAGCTTGTTTATTTGAAATATTTCTATTCTTTTGATATGAGCATTTATTGCAAGAAACTTCCTTCTTAGTAATGCTTTTGCAGTATCCCACAGGTTTTGATATGATGTGTCATTGTTTACATTAATTTCAATAAATTTTTTGATTTCCTATTTAATTTCTTCTAGGATTAATAGGTCGTTTAGGAGCTTGTTTAATTTTCATGTATTTGTATAGTTTCCAGAGTTTTGCTTGTTATTGAATTCTAGTTTAATCTTTTGTGTTCTGAAAAGATAATTGAAATGATTTCAATTTTTAAAATTATTTTGAGAATTGATTTGTGCCCTAACATATGGTCTGTCCTGGAGAATGTTCCATGTGCTGATGAGAAGAATGTATATTCTGTAGTTGCTGGATCAAATGTTCTGTAGATATGTGCCAGGTCCAGTTGTTCTAAAGTGTAGTTTAAATCTGTGTTTCTCTGTTGATTTGCTGCCTAGATGATCTATCCAATGCTGAGAGAGGGGTGTTCAGGTCCCCAACTAATATCATGTTGGGGTCTATCTCTTCCTTTAGGTCTAATAGTGTTTTCATTATATATCTAGGTGCTCCAGTGTTGGGTGCATATATATTTATGATTGTTATGTCTTCTTGCTGGACAAATCCCTTTATCATTATATGGCTTTTTTGTCTCTGCCTGTGGTTTTCAGTTTAAAGTCTATTTTATCTGATATAAGATTAGCTACTCCTGCTAGTTTTTGTTTTCTATTTGTGTGGTATCACTTTTTTCATCTCTTCACTATTAGTCTATATGTGTCTTTACAGGTGAGGTGAGTCTCTTGAAGACAGCATGTAGTTGGGTCTAGATTTTTAATCTAATCAGTCAGTTTGTGTCTTTTGAGTGGGGAGTTTAATCAATTTACATTTAGGGTTGTTACTGAAAGGTGTTGTTTTACTCCTGGCATTTTATCAATTTTTTTGTTGCTTATTTTAAATATCTTTTGTTCCTTTCTTCCCCTTTTATTGTCTTTGATGTTTATTGTTTTTTTGAAGTGGTAAGATTTAGTTTTTTTCTCTTTCTTGTTTGCATTTTTGTTCTACCAGTGCGTTTTGTTCTTTCTTGTCTATTCATGGTAGTGATTATCATTTTTTGGATTCCAGAGGCAGGACTCCCTTGAGGATTTCTTGCAGGGTTGGTCGTGTGGTTGTAAACTCCCACAGTTTTTGTTCTTCTAAGAAATACGCTATTTCTTCCTCATTTCGTAAGGATTGCCTTGCTGGGCATAGTACTTTCAGCTGACAGTTTTATTCTTCTGTTATTTAGAATCTATCATCCCATTCTCTTCTGGGCTATAGAGTTTCTTTTGAGAAATCTGTTGTTAGTCTGATGGGGACTCCCTTATAGGTGACCTGATGCTTTTCTCTTGTAATTTTTAAGATTCTCTCTTTGTCTTTGAGCTTTGTCATTTTGAGTATAATGTGGCTCAGAGGATGTTTTTGAATTTAATCTGTTTGGGGATCATTGACCTTTCTGGATGTGAAGGTTTGTGTCTCTCCCTATACCTGGGATTTTTTTGTTATTGTTTCACTGAATAAGTTTTCAGTGCTTTTTCCTTTCTCCTCCCCTTATGGAACATCCATGATTTGGATGTTTGTGCACTTAAGGTTGTCTGGTAGCTCTCTTAGGTTTTCTTCATCTCTATCTTTCTTTCTCTCTCTCTCTATCCCTCTCTCTCTCTCTCTCTCTCTCTCTCTCTCTCTCTCTCTCTCTCTCTCTCTTTCTGCCTGGGTTATTGTGAAAAGACCATCTTGAAGATAAGAAATTCTTTCTTCTGCTTGCCCTGACCTGCTGCTTAAGCTCTCAGTTGCATTTTTCATTCCATTGATTGAATCCATCAGTTTCAGGAGTTCTACTACATTCTTTTAAAGGTATTAATCTCTTTGTAAATGTCTCCTTCATATCTTGGATACTTTTCCTCATTTAGTTTTGTTTCTAACTGTGTCTTCTCATTACTTTAAGATTAAGTTTCCTTAAGATTGTTGCTTGGAATTCCTTTTCAGTGATTTCAAAGGTTTCCTGCTCTGAGGGATCTGGTACTTGAGAATGATTGTATTCCTTTAATGGGGTTATATTTTCTTTTTTTTTCTTTTCTCATATTTCTAGTATTTCTACACTGATGTCTGGTTATCTGGTAGAGCAGTTGCTTCTTCTACTACTTTGGAATGGGGTTCAAGGAGAGAGACTTCCACCTCTTTTTCTGGACTCTGCTGGTGACTCTCCTTGGGTCAATGCAGTCAAGTGGTCAGTGGGCCAATTGCATGGTGGCCATAGCTACTGCTGTGGCATTAAGCCACCCTTGCTGCAGCAGTGCCTGTGACAGTGGCTGTGGTGGACCACCCATACTGAGGTGATGTTTATAGCGGGGACTGCAGTCTCAAGGCATACTACTGCCTTCTTGTGGGTGGGGGCTGCCAGCAGCTCCTGCTGAAGCCCCCAAGTGCTCCCCTGCCTTCTCTGAGATAGATATTAATTTCCCAACATTTAAAATGAGGAAACTGAGGCCAGAAGGAGTTTGGTGAGTTGCTCTCATTGCAGCTTGGAGGAGTCAGCATCTAAACCCAGGTCTTGATTCTTAGTGGTGGGTGTTTCCTCTGAGAGAGTTGAGGGAGGAACTAGTGCTATAGTGTGACTGCAGAAGCCATGTCTGGGCACTTTAAAATTAGGGCCAGCCTGTCCTGTAGTATCAACCAGGCACCTCCACCTCCAGGGGCTCTGAAGAGAATGGAGCTTCCCGTTTTCCCCAACCTACTCACAGCTATGACTGGGCATGAGATAATTTAGAAACTAGGAAGCAGTAGCTTTGTCCTATTGACATCCTTCTAGACCAAGTGTCAGTGAACTTTTTCTGTAAAGGGCCAGATAGTAAATATTTTCAGTTTTGAGGGCCATGGTCTCTGTTGTAACTACTCAACTCTGCTTTTGTAGTGTGAAAGCAGCCAGAGATGTGAACAAATGAGTGTGATGTGTTCCAATAAAACTTTATTTACAAAAACAGGGGGCTGCCAAATTTTCTTTGAAGTCCACAGATTGCCAAATCCTGCTATAGACAATAATGCAGGTAATCTGCATTTAAAAGAGTACATTTCCTCTATGGGTTTGGTGAAGTTTCCATTTTCTTATTTTGAATGAAAACTAGGGACCTGAAAACAATTTTCTCCTGAAATTTCTTTTCCTTCCCACCAAATACCAAGATCAGGGATGGTTAAAGAGGAGTCTCCTCGGATGTGTACAATTGATTAGGATCTTCTCAAGCATTTGCTCAACAAACACTTCCAAGTGCCCTGGCTGTGTGAGGCACTGAGGCCATAAGAGCAAACCATGTCTGGGCATAGGCAGAGATGGTGCAAGGACATAGGTCCTGACCATCCAGGGAAGCAACCCCATAGGTCAACTCTCATGCCATGTGTGAATACAGAGTTGCCCCCACACATGGGATGCGGAAACACAGAGACACCCATTGGTGTCTACTGCTGAGATCCCAGCTCTGAGAGTTTCTGTTTTTCTTGGGACCTGGCTGTTCGGCATTTTTCTTTGGCTCTCTGAGTAATCCCAGCACCTCTGCCAAATGTCATCCTCTGTCTCTGTGCATTGCAGCAGCAACTGTCTTTTCTGTGGTTTGTGTTACAACAAGGGGACCCCACCTGGAACATGGAGACCTGGCAGCTATGCCATACCAAGCACATCACAGGTTCTTTCACACAGATGGATGGATGTTAAATAAATATTATCAGAAGCAGGAGGAGATAGGGAAAATGACCACTCTGAACCCTCAGTTCCCCTAGTGCCATACACCTGTCATTGCCTTCATTTTATATCTCCTAGTAGAAAATGATCGCCATGGCATGGATTCTGCAATAAATATGCTGGTGGCATTTTGCAGGTTTGCTGATGGGGAGGGGCACCTTTTGCTTCCCACTGGCCGGTTCAGGGGATCATTTTGTGAAACTTGTGAATCAAGTGCCAATTTCTGGTAAGCCATTCTGAGGGAGCACATTGGGATCCTTCTTTAATTGACGCATCGAGAGGGAATACCACTAGGTCTGGCTGGACTTGCTTCCCCGAACAGCTGGGGATTTGGACGTCCGCATTGAGGAGTCCTCAAGTACCCCTGGCTCCTGCTCCACCTGCTGACTATGGTGGATGCTGGCACTGTGCCCACAGACCTGCCTTGGCAGCATCTGTGTCTCTGTCCAGAGTTCTTTCTGGTAACACAGCCCTCTCTGCCCTGTATAACCCCACACCCCTCTGTGTCTGACAGGCCCCCTCTGCTGTCCAGAAGCAGCCCACAATCAATCAGTCTTGGGATTGGGTGTTTAAATACAGCAGCTCTCTCTCCCTTCAGGCGAGACACCTCTGAGATGCGTGTTCTCCATGTGCTCCGTTGTTCCCTGGTGGCATTACCTACAGTTTCCACAGAGGCGGCTGGCTAAGCAATACACCCTTTTTTTTGTCCACCTTTCTTTCCCCACCTCATGTCTCCACTCCCCACTGGAGTTTTGGGGGATTTCCTTTAAAGAAATTACTTGTACCTGAATCCTTGCCTCTGGGTCTGCTTCTAGGGGAATCCAAATTAACACAGCGACTCTTGTCATGGTGTTGAAGTTCCCACTCCAAGCCTCACTGGTTGGGGGAGCTCCACATAGGCGCCATGCTGGGTGTTGTCTCCAGGCTACAGCAGCTGCCCGACACACGTGAGGATTCAGTAAATACACGGTGGACGGAGGAGGGCAGGCATGCGGCTCATCTTGTCATTCCACCAGCCAGAAATTAGAAGGATGTGATGTATGTTGGCCTCGGGGATCCCACTGGTTTGGGGGCTCACAAGTGCCTGATTGTTTGGATACTGAAGAAAGACTAGACAAACCTGCAAAGAGGCTCTTTGTATTCTTTTCTTTTTCCCCCATCTGTGCGTGATGTGCTAAGCTTTTCACAGCTCTTATAAACTGATGGGGGTGGGTGGGAGGAAGGTGGGTACTTGTCTTTAAAACACACTGGTGATCTTTACCCTTCTCCTGTTGGAGAAACTCACAAGCTCCTTGGCATTTGGGGTTGCTGTTAGAAATATAGCCCTGCAGCCAGCTACTCCTTGTGACTTTAATTAAATTGAGAATGATATCTCACCTACACCGTAACCAAAAAAAAAAAGACGATGAGATGTCCTTCACTTGCTTCTTTCTGCTTAGATCTCTATTGTGAGCATTTTTTTTAAAAAAGAAAAAAATAATAAGGTTATTCATTGACTGAAGCCTGTAGCAAAACTTTCTCCATTTATTAATAATTACTCCTATTACATAGAAATGGTACCCAAACAAACAGAAATTACCCACAATTTTCTATTGTCAAAGTTCACTCATAAGATTGGGCAGCTGAAGTGAATCCCCAGGAACACTTGAACAATTACATAATTACCTACAAAGTGTACTAATGGTGCTGAAGCAAATGGCTTTCATCACACTTGCCGTCCTTGACCTCCCAGCACAATAATTCCGGAGAGTGAGGCTGCAGCCACCTTCTCGCTAATGGGTAGGGGTAACTGCTGTGAGACTTGAGGTTATTTCTGGCAATTGCAGATAATTAATTCTCTGAAATAGAAAAAAATGGTGTCACGTAGAGCGATATGTAGACAGATAAAACTGCAATGGCAAGGTGCTATTGTCTGTGTTCGGCTTAGGGGAAGAGACTATCATGACCGATGCAGGAGAACCCTACACACGGTGGGACTGGCTCTTCCTCTCGGGGCTTTGGGAATTTGCTGGGGAAACTGAGGACGGAGGTCTCTGTGGCGGAAGCCTGTGTGGTTTGGTGGAAGGTGAAGAATATTAGCAACCAGGAAGCTTCTCTTGGATGACAAGCACAACTCTAGGAGAAATAAGTTTAGCAGACCGTAACCGGGAAGGAGAACTCATACATGCCAACAAAAGAAAAACAAACAAAAAACCAGAACTTCTTAATTAATAAGACTTTATTTAAGACGACTTCCACTCCCAACTGTATCTGTGACTCAGGCTGAGTTGACTAGTTTCCATGGTCAGCTGGGTGGTTATAATGTCCCAGAAACTGAAAGTTAAGGAATATTATTTCAGGTTGATGATGGTAATGAGGATGCTGATAGCCACCGTTGATGTGGAGCTGTACAGTTTACAAAGCACTTTCACGTTCCATGCATCACTTGAGACTCAATGATCAGGGGAAATAATCTTTTCAGGGGTGAAGAAATAGAATGATTTGCTGAAAGGTGATTCAGTCTTTAAATCTATCATCATCGACCAAAAATTGTTTTTTGTTAAGAGTTAAGATGTTTCCTTTCACATCACAAAGTGTTCTTATTAATGTTATGCACAAATTTTGGATCCTTTTCAAATTTGGGAATATTTTATCAAGTTTTCTTCATAAAAACTGTTTGATTTTTTTTTTTTTTTTTTTTTTGTCCTTTTTTGAGACCGGCCGCACCCAGCCAGTGAGCGCACCGGCCAGCCCTATATAGGATCCGAACCCGTGGCGGGAGCGCTGCTGCGCTCCCAACGCCGCGCTCTCCCGAGTGCGCCACGGGCTCGGCCCAGAACTGTATGATTTGGAAGAATTTCCCTGAGATCGGCTTGTGCCTCCAAGTGCTCCTCCTTCAACATCCATATTCTTCTGGTGTCTAGTGCCATCGCCCTTTTTTGTATCACAAGATGACATCTGGTTTTGTCATACTGTGTCAAAATGACATGTGAGTTGACTTGAGGGGGCAGAAAGAACCCTGGAAGACCCCCTACCCTGGCATGGCCAGCTGCAACTGAACTGGAGGGGAGTCACTGTGGAAAGACAACACCTTGAGCAACAGCAGTCAAAATACCTATTTTTGAAAATTTTACAAAAATGTTTAGCCATATGAACATATTGCTAGGGTTTCCCCCAGGGCCTGGAGGAGGCCCAGGCAAGTGAGGGGCTCAAGGTTTCAACTCCATCAGATCCACAGGAAATCCACCTGTCTTGGGATGCTAAGTGGTATTGGAAAGAATGGGAAAGGAAATGGGGAGTGTCCCCCGCCTTCAACCAGACCAAGGCTGGTGGTTTATTCTTGAATATAGGTAAGACCAATGCAGAAGAAAAGCAGATGCTTTATGGTTCCTTGTTTGAAAATGGCAGCAGTTCTTGCTGGGTATAAAACACAGGTGTGATCTACGCTTCCCCAAATATGTACACATGAATTCTGATCTTTTTGGTTGTGAGGATTTGAGGAGATGCCTAGAACTGGGTGTGGGAATGGGAATGACTGAGAAAAGGCACAAGGAATCTTTTGACGGTGATAGAAATGCTCTAAAGTTAGATTGGGGTGATGGTTGCACAACTCTGTAAATTTATTAAAAGTCATTACATCATATGTTTAAAACAGGTGAATTTTCTGGTGTATAAAGTATACCCTGATAAAGCTGTTAAAGATAACTTGAGGAGATGGTTGTTCCACCTTCACTCAGCATTTCTCCAGGTGGGGTGCAGCAATTGCCTGTTTTTTTATGCCTCACTGACCACACCACCTGGTGTGGAGCCTGGGGTCTGCATTGTGTCCAATCATCCTGCACAGTAGGTATATGCACCGACTCCTGACAACCAGCTCTGCTCCCCTGGATTGGCTAACATGTCTGCAAACCAACAGCCCTGTGCTGAGTCCCTCACCCACGGCGTTCTGCAGCTCTGTCCTGTGCCATGTCTAGAGCTATTCCACAGGTATAGGTGAGAGGTGCTGTGTGCAACACCCACCGTACTTGCACAGGTAAGGTGCTGTGTAATATCCACCAGCATTTGAACAGGTAAGGTGCTGTGTAAGGCCTGCCTGTGCTGGCACAGGTAAGGTGTTGTGTAATGTCCACCTGCATTTGAACAGGTAAGATGCTGTGTAATGTAAACATTTATTTGAACAGGTAAGGTGCTGTGCAATGTCCACCTGTGCTTGCACAGGTAAGGTGCTGCTGTGTAATGCCCACCTGCACTTGTGCAAGTAGTAAGGTGCTGTGTGAGGCTTGCCCACACCCGCACGATCTGTGAGTGGCGCCTCCTAGAGCTTTGTAACCACACGCCTCCCTCACTTACCCTCCGCCCGGCCCTGTCTCTGCTGGGCTGTAGGAGCACAAAGGGTGCCTCTTTCTCAGTAGTTTTAGAAGGCACTGGTCAAGAGCGGGGTGCTTCTTTACAAACTTGGACATGTATATTTGGAGCAATTTGGGTGTAAAAACAGGGATTTGTCTTATTTTGATTAGTATTACTGAGTTTCTGGGAGAAACAGTTTCCTTTCAAAAATCAGAGAAGAGGAAGTGTGGAAAACCGCATTGAGAAGAGCTTCAGGGGACTTTCTTCCAGTACTTTCTTCCAAATTCTCGAGGCAGCAAGCCCCTGCTGAGCTGCTGAAGTCAGTTCCATTTGACTGAATAGTTTACAGTAAATAGTTTGGACAAGTTGGAGAGGAAGTTAATTCATCCTCTTGCTGAAACATTTCATCAGATCAGGGGTCTCCCCTGCTTTCACCCTGCCAAGCAATTGGACAGAGCAGGAGCGGGTGGTGTCTGTCAGGGACCAGACGTGTTGGCTCCTTTGCGCCCAGAGTGGTGGAAGGCGTCGCTGTGGTGGGCACACTCCCGCTGCCGCGTCCCCCACAGAGGCCCGCCACTACACGCAGGCTCGG
>NW_007734693.1:58254-75429 GCF_000696425.1 Galeopterus variegatus | reverse complement strand
TCAGTTCCATTTGACTGAATAGTTTACAGTAAATAGTTTGGACAAGTTGGAGAGGAAGTTAATTCATCCTCTTGCTGAAACATTTCATCAGATCAGGGGTCTCCCCTGCTTTCACCCTGCCAAGCAATTGGACAGAGCAGGAGCGGGTGGTGTCTGTCAGGGACCAGACGTGTTGGCTCCTTTGCGCCCAGAGTGGTGGAAGGCGTCGCTGTGGTGGGCACACTCCCGCTGCCGCGTCCCCCACAGAGGCCCGCCACTACACGCAGGCTCGGTTTTATCTTCCATTTCCTTGCCGTCTTTGAATTCTGCATACTTAGTGGAATAAGTAAAATTTTGTGGGGCGTTAGATGCGAGAAGGAAATGAGGTAGGACGAGGGGGAGTTTGGGTTTGTTTTTCTCTGGAAGCCAGCAGGAGCTGCTCCATCTGCATCTGGACGAGGCTCAGGCCTCTGAAGGGGAGGCAGAGCTGTGTTTGTGGCAAAGGCTTTGGCACCATGCAGGGACCTGAGCTCAAAAGGCTCCACCTCCAGTTATTAGTTGTATGACCCTGGGCTGCTGTTTCCTTCTCAGAGTCTGTAAAAGTGTTTATAACTGCATAATTCACAGACCCTTGATTAGGTTAAATACAGTGAAGCCCACAAGGGGCTCTTTTACCTGAGGACAAAGGATGCAGTGGCTCAGAACAGTGGCCTGGGTTCAGACATATGGGCCTCATGACCCTACGCACCCTGCTAACGGTATGTGCTGAGCAGTGATTTAACTTCCATGCAGCCACCTGTGAAGTAGGGATATCCACCTCTGGGGCTGAAAGGCTGGTCAAAGATGCCTCAGGGCACCCAACCTGGGGATTGGTCTTGACCCATGGCAACCACCCTCACTTGCGGTTCTCCATCCTCCTGCTGTGGCCAGGATGCTTGGCTTTGCTGTCAGATGACCCTGGACTTGAATTTCTTGACTGGATGTTATCAGCAGTGTGGCCTTTGGCGAGTTATTTAAACTTTCTGAGCCTTCTTACCTAGTAACTGGGAAGGCTGCCACCCAAGGGCTGTGCATGAATGAATCAGAATATGTGCGTGCTTGCAATAACTTTCATTGGCCCCAAGGCAGGGCTGAATTCATGGTTTGAGTCATTGTTATTATTTGTGCTATTATTGTTATCATTCCAGTTCTTAGAAGGCATGATCCCTCAATCTTTGTTACATATTACTGTTATTAGTAATGATCATTTACCTGCATCAGAAACTCATGGGAACTGTCACATGTGAGAGTTCTGTGCAGCAGGAACTGGGAGGCTGACACTGATGGGGGACCCTTCCTGCTGCCTCCTTTACCTGATTTAAACCCTGTCCCCAAGAGCAGCACGTGGGACAGCATATGATATGCTCGATCGGTGGGTCTCCAGCTACTGGTAGTGGGGGGGCCCAGCATTGCCAGGGAATTCCTAGTAAATCAGAGACCCTGGGGTGGGGCAGCATCTGTGTTTCAGAATGCCCTCCTGGTGACTGGGATGCTGGCTAAGGCTGGGGACCCTCTGCTTTGTGTCCCTCTCTGCCTGGGGTGCCTGATAAACAAATGCCCAGCAGATTATGGGAAGGTAATGGCCAGCTTGAACTGGCTGGACCCCAGGGAGGGGAGGACCAGTGAAGTGGGAGCAACCTTCACATCAGAGGCAGCACCTTCAGCTATAAAGGGAATTGCTAGGCAGGATGAATATGGTCTGGAGATCTGTTGTACAGCAGGGTGACAATGGTCAATAATGATGTATTGTATACTTGCAAGTTGCTGAAGGAGTAGGTCTTAAATGGTCTTAAATGTTAAATGAAGCAATCTCGAGAATAGACCACATGTTACATGACACAACAAATCTTAATAAATTAAAAATAATTAAAATCATATCAACTAACTTCTTTGACCACACAGAATAACACTAGAAATCAATAACTGAAGGAACCTTAGAAAGTGTACAAATACATATAAATTAAGCAGCATGCTCCTAAATAACAAATGAGCCAAAGAAGAAATTTAGAAGGAAATTTAAAAATTCCTGGAAACAAATGAAAATGAAAAGAAAACATGCTAGAATCTATGGGAAAAAGCTAAAGTAGTTCTAAGAGGGATGTTTATAGCAATAAATGCCTACATCAAAAAGTAGAAAGACGTCAGATAAACAATCTAATGTTAGACGTCAAGTAACTAGAAAAAACGAGAAGAGACATAACAAACATCAGAACAGAAGGAAAGGAGTTAGAGATTGAAAAATAATACAAAAGATCAATGAATCAAAGAGTTGATTTTTCAAAATGATAAACAAAATTGATAACTTTTAGGTAGACTAAGAAAAAAGAAGACTCAAATATATAAAATCAGAAATGAAAAAGAAGATGCTGCAACTGGTACCATAGAAACATAAAAGATCATAGGAGACTATTATGAACAACTATACACTAACAAATTGAAAAATCTAGAAGAAATAGATAAAATCCTGGACACATATAATTTATCAAGGTTGAGTCATAAAGAATTAGAAAACCTAAACAGACCAATAATGAGTAATGAGATTGAAAGAGTAACAAAAATTCTCTCAACAAAGAAAAGCCCAGGACCAGATGGCTTCACTGCTGAATTTTACCAAACATTTAAAAAAGAACTAGTACCAATTCTTCTCAAACTCTTCCAAAAATTTGAAGAGGATGGAATACTTCTAAACTCATTCCTTAAGGCCAGCATGACCCACATATGAAAATCAGAAAAGGACACAACAACGAAAAAGAAAACCACAGGCAATATCTCTGATGAATATAGATGTCAAAATTCTCAACAAAATAATAGTGAACTGAATTCTACAGCACATTAAAAAGATCATTCACCATGGTCAAGTGGGATTCATCCCAGGGATGCAAAGATGGTTCAACATTTGCAAATCTATGAATGTGATACACCACATCAACAGAATACAGAAAAAAAACCATATGATCATTTCAATAGACAACGGAAAAAGCTATTGATAAAATCCAACACAACAACTCAAAATGGATTAAAGACGTAGATTTAAGACCTGAAACTATGAAACTACTAAAAGATTACTTAGGGGAAATGCTACATGGAATTGAACTGGGTAACACTTTTTTGAACAAGACTACAAAGGCACAGGCAACAAAAACAAAAATAGACAAATGGGACTACACGAAACTAAAAAGCTTCTGCACAGCAAAGGACACAGTCAACAAAGTAAAGAGACAACCTGCAGAATGGGAGAAAGGATTTGCAAATGACACATCTGACAACGGGCTAATATCCAGGATATATAAGGAATTCAAAGTCAAATATCTGCACATAACCCAATTAAAAAAAGGACAAAAGACCCAAACAGACATTCCGCAAAAGAAGACATACAAATGGCCGACAGGGGTATAAAAAAATGCTCAGCATCACTAACCATCAGGGAAATGCAAATTAAAACCACAATGAGATATCATCTACTCCAGTAGAATGGCTATTTTTAACAAGACAAAAATAGGAAATGCTGACAAGGCTGCAATCAAAAGGAAATTCTCCTACACTATTGGTGGAATATAAATTGGTGCAACCATTGTGGAAAACCATATGGAGGTTCCTCAAAAAACTAAAAATAAAACTACTTTGTGACCCAGCAATCCCACTGCTGGGTGAATACCCAAAGAAAGTGTAATCAGGACAGCAAAAAGACACCCGTGCTTCATGTGCATTGTGGCACTACTCACAATGGCCAGGGGAGGGAATCAACCTGAATGTCCATCAATGGATAAATGGATAAAAAGAATGTGGTCTATATACACAATGGAATTCTATTCACTTATATAAAAAATTGAAATCCTTCCATATGCAGGAACACAAATGGAGCCATCATGTTAAGTGAACTAAGCCAGCTACAGAAACACAAATACCACATGATCTCACTCATAAATGGAATAAAACAACAACAACAACAACAACAACGAATTGATTCTCATAGAAGTAGAGAGTAGAAAAATGGTTACCAGAGGCCAGGAAGTGAAGGGGAATGGGTGGGGGATGTGAAAAGATGAACTAAATGTACAAAGCTATAAGTAGTTATGAAGAATAAGTTCCAGTGTTTGAGGCTGACTATAGCTAATAATATTATATTGTACATTTCTTTTTCTTAAACTGTATACAAGAAATTTATTTATTTATTTTTAATTTACCTTCTCAATATACATTGTAGTTGATTTTCATGCCCCTTTACCTGTTCCTCTCCATGACCCCCCCCCCATCATATCTGTTCACTTGACTTAAATAGTTCAAGGGATTTTTGTGGTTATTCTGTCTTCTCCCCCCCACCCTTGATTTGTTTGTGTGTTTATTTATTTATTTATTTATTTATTTATTTATTTTTAGCTCCCACAAATATGTGAGAACATGTGGTATTTCTCTTTCTGTGCCTGACTTATTTCAGGCACAGAAATATAATTTTTTCTAAGTCCATCCATGTTGTTGCGAATGGTAGTATTTCATTCTTTTTTTATAGGAGAGTAGTATTCCATTGTGTAGATATACCATATTTTCCTTATCCAGTCATCAGATGATGGACATTTGGGCTGGTTCCAACTCTTGGCTATTGTAAACAGAGCTGTAATTAACATCAGAGTACAGGTATCCCTTCGGCATAATGATTTCCATTCCTCTGGGTATATTCCCAGCAGTGGAATAGCTGGGTCATATGGTAGATCTATCTGTAATTGTTTGAGGAACCTCCATACCATTTTCCATAAAGGCTGCACCATTTTGCAGTCCCACCTACAATGTATGAGAGTTCCTTTTTCTCTGCAACCTCATCAGCATTTATCATTCTCAGTCTTTTGGATGTTAGCCATCCTGACTGGAGTGAGATGGTATCTCAAAGTTGTCTTGATTTGCATTTCCCAGATGCTGAGTGAGGCTGAGCATTTTTCCATGTGTTTGTTGGCCATTCATATGTCTTTCTTTGAGAAATGCCTATTCAGCTCCTTTGCCCATTTTTTAGTTGGGTTATTTGTTTATTTGCTGTAAAGTTGTTTGAGTTCCTTATATTTTCTGGATATTAATCCTTTGTCAGATGTATATTTTGCAAATATTTTCTCCCAGTCTGTTGGTTGTCTTTTCACTCTGTTGTTCCTTTTGCTGTGCAGAAGCTTTTTAGTTTGATATAATCCCATTTGTTTATTTTTCCTATGGTTGCCTGTGCTTTTTGGGTCCCATTCACGAAGTCTGTACCCACTCCTACTTCCTGGAGTGTTTCCTGTATGTTTTCTTTACGAATTTTATTGTTTTAGGATATATATTTAATTCTTTAATCCATTTTGAGTTGATTTTGGTATATGGTGAAAGGTAAAGGTCTAGTTTCATTCTCCTACATATGAGTATCCAATTTTCCCAGCACTACTTGTTGAAAAGGCAGTCTCTTCCCCAGTATGTAGATTTGCTGACTTTGTCAAAGATCAGATGGCTGTAGGTATATGGATTGATTTCTGGGTTCTCTATTCTAGTCCATTGATCTGTGTGTCTATTTTTATGCCAGTACCAGGGTGTTTTGGTTATTATAGCTTTGTAATATAGTTTAAAGCCAGGTATTGTTATGCCTCTAGCTTTATTTATTTATTTATTTTTGCTCAGGATTGCTTTGGCTATGTGTGGTCTTTTGTTGTTCCATATACATGTCTGGATAGCTTTTTCCATCTCAGAGAAAAATGTCATTGGAATTTTGATGGGGATTGCTTTGAATCTGTAGATCACTTTGGATAATATGGACATTTTCACAATGTTAATTCTTCCAATCCCAGAGCAAGGGTTAGCTTTCCATCTTCTTGTGTCCTCTTTAATTTCTCTCAATAGTGGTTTGTAGTTCTCTTTGTAGAGATTTTTCACATCCTTGTTAAGCTTTATTCCTAAGTATTTTATTTTTTTGGTGGCTATTGTAAATGGGCTAGCTTTCTTGATTTCTTTTTCTGCATGCTCACTGTTGGAGTATAGAAATGCTACTGATTTTTGTGTGTTGATTTTGCATCCTGCAACTTTGCTAAAATCATTTATCAACTCTAGAAGATTTTTTATAGAGGCTTTAGGTTGTTCAATATATAGGATCATATCATCCGCAAACACGGACAGCTTGACTTCATCCTTTCCAATCTGTAT
This sequence comes from Galeopterus variegatus, assembly GCF_000696425.1. NCBI lineage: Eukaryota > Metazoa > Chordata > Mammalia > Dermoptera > Cynocephalidae > Galeopterus > Galeopterus variegatus. Next base: position 69,261 of record NW_007734693.1, on the reverse strand, counting down.
GCCCTTTATTTCCTTCTCTTCTCTGATTGCTCAGGCTATTACTTCCAACACTGTGCTGAATAGGAGTGGTGAGAGTGGGCATCCTTGTCTAGTTCCTGTTTTTAAGGGAAAAGCTTTCAGCTTTTCCACATTCAGGATGATACTGGCAGTGGGCTTATCATATATGGCTTTAATTATTTTGAGATACTGTCCATCTATGCCTAACTTGTAGAGAGTCTTTATCATGAAAGAATGTTGAATTTTGTGAAGTGCTTTTTCAGCATCTGTAGAGATGATCATATGGTTCTTGTCTTTGCTTTTATTGATGTGGTGTATCACATTTATTGATTTGCATATGTTGATCCAATCTTGCATCCCTGGGGTGAATCCCACTTGATCTTGTTGTATAATTTTGTGTATGTGTTACTGGATTCTGTTAGGTAGTATTTTATTGAGGATTTGTGCATCTATATTCATCAAGTATATTGGCCTGTAGTTTTCTATTTTTGATGCATCTTTGTCTGGTTTTGATATCAGGGTGATGTTTGCCTCATAGAATGAGTTTGGGAGAATGACTTCTGTTTCAATCTTTTGGAACAGTTTGTAGAGAATTGGTATTAGTTCTTCTTTGAAGATTTGGTAGAACTCTGCAGTGAACCCGTCCAGTCCTGGGCTTATCTTTGTTGGGAGCCTTCTGATAACAGCTTCAATCTCTTTTTTTGTTATTGGTCTGTTCAGATTTTCTACATCTTCTTGGCTCAGTTTTGGTAGTTTGTATGTGTCCAGAAATTTTTCCATTTCCTCTAGATTTTCAAATTTGTTGGCATATAGTCGTTTATAGTAGTCTCTAATGATTCCCTGTATTTCTGAGGTGTCAGTGATAATATCACCTTTTTCATTTCTAATTTTTGTTATTTGGGTCTCCTCTCTTCTTTTCCTAGTTAATCTTGCTAAAGGTTTCTCAATTTTATTTATCTTTTCAAAAAACCAACTTTTTTTTTTCATTGATCTTTAGTATTGTGTTTTGGATTTCTCTTTCATTTAATTCTGCTCTGTTCTTAATTATTTCTTTCTGTCTACTAACTTTACTTTCCATCTACTAAGTTTGGGTTTGGATTGTTCTTATTTTTCTAGATCTTTAAGGTGAAGTGTCAGGTTTTTTTTTTTTTGCCATCTTTTCATTCTTCTTAAGTAAGCATTTAATGTGATAAATTTCCCCTTTAATACTGCTTTTGTAGTATCACACAGGTTTTGGTATGATGTGTCATTATTTTCATTAACTTCAATATATTTTTTGGTTTCCTTTTTAATTTCTTCCTGGACCCATATGTCATTAAGTAGAAAGTTTTTTACTTTCTATGTGTTTGTATAGTTTTCAAGGATTCATTTATTATTGATTTCTAATTTTAATCCATTGTGATTGGAAAAAATATGTGGCATAATTCCAATTTTTCTGAATTTGATGTGACTTCCTTTGTGACCTAACATGTGGTCTATTGTGGAGAATGTTCCACGTGCTGATGAGAAGAATGAATATTCTGGGATTTTGGGATGGAATGTTCTGTAGCTATCTGCTAAGTCCAATTGGTCTAAAGTATTGTTTAGATCTTGTGTTTCTCTTGAATTTTTGCCTAGATGATCTGTGCAATGATGAACTTGAGGTGTTCAGGTCCCCCGCTACTATGCTGTTAGTGTCTATCTCTTTCTTTAGATCTAATAGTGTTTGCTGTGTAAATCTGGCTGCTCTGACATTGAGTGTGTATATATTTATGATTGTTATGTCTTCTTGATGGATAGGTCCTTTTATCATTATATAGTGGCCTTCTTTATCTCTTTTTATTGTTTTTGCTTTAAAGTCTATTTTATCTGACATAAGACTAACTACTCCAGTTTATTTTTCATTTCTATTTGCATGATATATCTTTTTCCATCCTTTCACTCTTAGTTCATGTGTGTCTTTACGGGTCAAGTGATTCTCTTGAAGACAGCATATTGTTGGTTCCATCTTTTTAATCCAGTCAGTCAGTCTGTGTCTTTTGAATGGGGAATTTAATCCCTTTACATTTAGAGTTATTATTGAAAGGTGTTGATTTAGTCTTAGAATTTTATTGATTTTTGTTTAGATGTCTTAAGTATATTTTTTTCCTTTCTTTCTAATTTTCTGTTTGTCTTTTGTATTTATTGGCTCCTTGGGGTGATAGATAAACTATTGTTTTTCTCTTTTGTTAGCATTTTTGTTTTGCTGGTAGGTATTGTTCTTTCTTGAGTATTCATGGCAGTGATGGTTGTTTTTGTGATATCAAACCCAGTACTTCCTTGAGAATTTCTTGTAGAGCTGGTCGTGTCGTAGTGAATTCCCACAGTTTTTGTTTGTCTGAGAAATTTTTTATTTGTCCTTCATTTTGGAAGAATAGCCTTGATGGGTAAAGTATTGTTGTCTGGCAATTTTTGTCCTTTAGTGTTTTGAATATATCATCCCATTCTTTTCTGACTTTTAGGTTTTCTGATGAAAAGCCTGATGTTATTCTGATTGGGGCTACCTTGTAAGTGACTTGCCACTTCTCTCTTGCAGCTTTTAAGGTTCTCTCTTTGTCTCTGAGTTTTGCCAGTTTGATTATCACATGTCTTGGAGAGGATCTTTTTGGGTTGAATGTGTTTGGGGATCTTTGGGCTTCCTGAATCTGGAGATCTGTGACTTTCCCTATACCTGGGAAGTGTTCTGCTATTATTTCATTGAATAAGTTTTCAATGCCATTTCCTTTTTCCTCCCCTTCTGGAATACTCACGATTTGGATATTTGAGTGCTTAAGGTTGTCTGTAGTCTCTCTTAGATTTTCTTCAAATTTTTTTCTTTTTTTCTGGTCTGCCTGTGTTAATTCAAACAGGCTGTCTTCAAGGTCAGAAATTCTCTCTTCTGCTTGTTCAAGTTTGCTGGCTAAAGTCTCTGTTGTGTTTTTTATTTTGTTGAATGAATCCTTCAGCTTCACAAGCTCTGCTACATTCTTTTTCAAAGCATTGATTTCTTTGTACATTTCTTCTTTCAGATCCATTATATTTTTTCCTCATTTTATTGTGTTGTCTAACTGAGTTTTCTTGTATCTCATTTAGTTTCCTTAGAATTGTTATTCTAAATTCCTTGTCAGTCATTTTGAAGACTTCCTGTTCTATAGGATCTAGCACTTGAGAATTATTATTTTCCTTTGGTGGTGATGTACTTTCATAATTTTTCATATTTCTGTTATCTTTCCTTTGGTGTTTTGTCATTGTGGCTAGGGTTATCACAGTACACTAGTTTCACCCTGATGTCTGGCTTGGATCCTGAAGGGACTGCCACTTCTGGTCAACAGGAACTAGCCTGGGCTGGGGTTCCACTGTGCCTCCCTGTTCTGGGACAGCTGGCTTGGAGTATGGGGGCCCTGAGGCTCTTAAGTATCTCCTGGGGCTGGGGATTGGCCTGGGCTGGAGGTCCCGCCCCAACTACCTTCTCTGGCACAGCTGGCTCAGGGTGAAAGGGCCCCAAAGCTCTTAAGTCTCTCCCAGTGGTGGGGACCACCCTGCCTGCCTTCTCTGGCTTGGCTGGCTGAGGGGTGTGGGGGCCCTGGTCCTCTTAATTTTCTCCCAGTGGCAGGGACTGGCATGGGCCAGAAGTCCAACCCTGCCTGCTTTCTCCAGCACAGCTGGCTCAGGGTGTAGGAGCCCGGAGTATCTTAAGTCTCTCCTGGTGGTGGGGACTGGCCTGGGCTGGAAGTCCCAACCCACCTGCCTTTTCTGGCTCGGCTGGCTTGGGTTGTGGGAGTCCTCAAGCCTCTTATGTCTCTCCTTGTGGTGGGGACCAGTCTGGTCTGGAAGTCCTGCCCTGCCTGCCTTCTCTGGCCTGGCAGGCTCAGGGCGTGTGGGCCCAGAAGCTCTAAAGGATCACTATGCAGTGGGGAGCAATCTGAACTGGGGTCCCATGGCACATGGTTTTTGCCTGTTCTAGCACAGATCTCAGGTCTCCTGTCATTGCTCCTTAATAGTTGCAAATTGGTCGTTCTGTGGGAGACAGCAACACCAGGAACCGACTACTCTGCCATCTTGACCAGAACCCCTGTATATCGTACATTCCTAAATAGCTAGAAGAGAGGATCTTGACCATAATAACCATGAAAAAAGATAAATATTTAGGTGATGGATATGCTATCTACCCTAAGTGAATCATTGTACATTATATGCATGTATTGAAATAACACCCTGTACCCCACAAATATGTACAATTATAAATATGTTTTTTAAAAACTTAGTAGTCTACTGAATAACTCAAGATACGTACAGATTGGTGCAGTCCAATACATGTTGTGTAAATTATGACACACACAAATACACACACTAATAGTATATAAAAGGCATGGACTAAAGATGAAAATTATGATACTGGTTTCCTAGACAGAGGGAGGGTAGAAGGAAGGAAAATGCAATGTAAAGATAAAAAGAAGTAAACTTCAACATATTTTTAATGTTTTACTTTATTAAAAAATTTGAAATTAACTTCAAAATAAATAAAGGAAGGGAGGAAGAAAGGAAGGAAGGAAAAAAGGAAAGAAAAAGGAAGGAAAAAGTGTCTGAAGCAAATATGATAAAGACTGAATTTGATGTCTCCATTTGGGGGACACTTTCCAAGTGTGGAATTAGTATGTAGATTTCCTTTAATGATACAACAAAAATGGAACACAGAACAACATAACAGAGAAACTCATAGAATAATGTATTTTTTCTTATGCTTAGTGTTTGTATGGTACATCTTTTTCTGTCCTTTTAGTTTTAACCTATTTGTGTCTTCAAACTTAAAGTACATCTCTTATAAACAGCAGGGTTGAATGTTGGTTTTTGAACCCCATCTGACGATCTCTCCCTTTTACTTTGGAATTTTTAGTCTGTATACGTTAACATAATTAATATAATTGTTGATATGGTTAAATGTAAATCTACTATCGCACTTTCTGTTGTCTATTTCCCCAATCCTCCTTTCCTACTTTCTTTTAGCAGAAGCATTTTTTTGTTTCTTTGTTTTATTTTATTTTTTTAGTATTCCATTTGATCTCATCTATTTTTTTTTAACTATAACTCATAGTCTATTTTATTTTGATCTGAATTACGATGTTCATCATGACTTACCACGGTTACCCTAAATTAATGTTGTGTCATGTCACACATAATGTAGAGATTTATAGAAGTATACTTCCATTCACCCCCCCCATCCTTTGTGATACTGTCATGCATTTTATGTCTATGTCTGTTATAAATTCTGCAATGTATTGTTATTTTTGCTTAAATAGTTAATTATCTATTTAAAATGTCAAGAAATGAAAAAAGTCTTCTATATTTTCCAATATAGTTACTAATTCTCGTGCTATTTTTTGTTTGTTTAGATCCAAGCTTCCACCTACTATTATTTCTGTCCAGCCCAAAGAAGTCCCTTGAAAATTTACCATAGTGCAGTTCTGCTGGTGAAAAATTACTCCTCACAAGGTTATCTCAAAATGTCTTTAAACATTTTGCCTTCATTTTTGAAGAATATTTTGCTGGATATAGAATTCTAGAATGAAAGTCTCCTCCCTGACAGTACTTGAAGATGTCTTCCTACTATCTGTTGACTTTTATTGTATCTCATGAGAAGTTGGTGCTGAATCTCAGCGTTGCTTCTTACATGCAATGTGTCTTTTTAAATTTTTTATCTTGGCCACTTCTAAAATGTCTTTTTATATTTGGTTTTTAAAGGTTTTAATCTGGTGTGCCTAATGTACCTGGATGGGTGTTGTGTGTTTTATTTTGCTTGGGGCTCATTGAGTTTCTTGGATCTATAGGTTGTTATTTTTCCTCAAATTTGGAAAAATCTTGACCACTGTTGATTTACATTTTTTTTTCTTATCAAATTCACTCTCATTTCCTTTTGGGATTCCAATTACATACATGTTAAGCCATTTGGCATTGTCTCATAAGCTATTAAGTTCAGATTTTTAGTCTTTAACTCTACCTCTGTGTTTCATTTTGCATAGTTTTAATTTCTCTGTCTTAAGTCACTATTTCTTTCCTTCTCTAATGCCCATTCTGTTGGTCAGTAAATCTACTGAATTTTTCATTTTAGATATTTCATTTTTCCATTATAAAATTACTATATTTTTCCTTTTTATAGTTTCCATTTCTCTGCTGAGATTACCCATCTGTATACTCATTATGTTCATTTTTTTAGTTTAAATAGTTAAACATATTTACAACATGAGTATTTGTCTTAAAATCCTCATCTGATAATTCCAACATTGCATTATCTCTGAATATTGACTGAATTTCCTCTCTTTGTGTGTACGTTTTTCTGTTTTTTTTTTTAAACATGTCTAGTGATTTTTTATTGTATGCTGGACACTATGAATGATATATCATATTGAATTTAGATTATGTGGTTGTTCTTTGAAGAGCAGTGAGTCTTGTTCTGGCAGGCAGTTAACTTATTGCCATATCAGTTTTGTCCTAATAAGCCTTGCTTTTAGATTTTATTAGGTTGCATCAAGATAGAGTAGCTCTACTTTTAAGGCATTGTCATGTGGGGTCTGATGACTGTCTGGGGTCCTCAGTGAGTTGCCTCCACTCTGACTGTTCAAGACTTCAATGTTTCCCAGTCCTGTGAATCCTCTAAAAATCTCTGATCTCTATTCATCCCACAGCCTTCCAGGAACTGTTCTCTGTTAGGCTATGCAGAATCTTTCCCTTGCACTTGCAGCTGAATATTTAGCCAAATAGTCAACAAGATCAGTGTAGACATCTGAAGTTCCTTCTGTGTTCCTTCTCCATCCCTCTTTTCTGAGACCCACAAATTCCAGCCATCTTAGAATCCCCAACTCTTATCTATTTCCTCCACCCAGTGAGACCACTGTTCTTTATTTCAGCTCCAATTTCCTGTGTGGCATTTTGGAAGGTGCTCTCAGAGGGAATGTCTGAGTCAATGTGGACCTCAACTGGTTTGTTTCCCTTCTCTCAGGATTAAGCATATTATTCAATGCCTGAAAACAGGTGGAGGTGGCTGGAGGGTAAGCCCAATACCCGTCACTCTGATGTGAGCAGACCTGGAAGTTGAGCCTATCTCTGAAACTTGTTTCCTGGAAGAAGCAGGAGCCTCATGTCTGCTCACAAGTCTGACTCCAGCTGCCATTAGAATTGTATAATATTGATGCTTACTATGCATTGTTGCACCATGGAAAAGGTCCTTCAAGTCAGTTACTAGTTATATAATACATCACCTCTTAGGAGCAAGAGCATTGCACTGAGAATATATTTATCACTTAACAAATATTTACTGAGCACCTGTTATGTAACATAAACTTCTTTTGGTGCTGTGGATATGGTTGTGGGTAAGATAGACAAGGTCCTTGTTCTCATAAGAGCTTATTCTAGTGGGAGATTGGTGATAAGTGCAAAATAGATTTGAATAGTTCAGATAGTGATAAAGTGAAGAAAACAAATCAGAGTAATAGATAGCCTGAGGGGGAGATGGTTATTTCTGAATGATTTATGATGAAGATGTTTTTTTCTGAATGGTGGCTACTTAAAACCCCTTTATGGAGGTAACATTTCGGCTAGATTCATGGTTCTCAGCTACAGGTGATTTTGTTGTCCCTCCTGTCCAGGACATGGGACAATGTTTGGAGACATTCTCAATTGTCATAACTGGGTGTGTCCTACTGGCATTTTGGTGGTGAAGACCAAGGATGCTGCTGAACATCGTGCAATGGACTGGACAGCCCCCACCACAGAGAACCATTTGCCCACAATGTCAGCAGTGCCAAGGTTGAGAAACCAGGGAAAGAGCCTCCCAAGTAAACTTAGTATTTGCAGTCATCTTTATCGGGCATGGACCTGGCTTTTCGGCACAGTTGTGTTCTGGTCTTACTGACCTCAGTTTGACTAAGAAATGAAAACAGGAATGGGGACGCACCCAGGTTTTTCTGCATGCTTGACTATGCTGTCAAATTATCCCATTTTACAGGTTGAAATTATCCAAAGTTATGACCTACCTCTGTGTATAAGAAGTACCCAGTCATAAAACAGGAGAACTATTTATTGCAAAGGCTTTATGAGCCCAGCACTTTATTGGGATCTCTAGTGAAATAACCTGTAATTTTTGTTGCCCTTAAGGAACTCACAATTTAGCCCAGGACATTCACTCATGAGTCAGTTAATCAGCAGTGTAGTATTTGCTTGTTTTTAACTACATTGGACAAGGAGCGATGGCTGCAGGGGTGGCTTCTTGCAGGAAGGAGGTGGCATAAGAGGGCTGTGCTCTGATTATAGAATTACTGTCTCTCCTGCTCACTACAAACTCAGAAGCCAAGAGGAAGTCAAAAGTCAGTTAGAGAGAACCTTCTCTCTTCTGTGACTGCCATTCCTTCTTTGAAGTTTACTGTCTCTCCTGCTCACTACAAACTCAGAAGCCAAGAGGAAGTCAAAAGTCAGTTAGAGCGAACCTTCTCTCTTCTGTGACTGCCATTCCTTCTTTGAAGTGGCTCAGAGGCTAGGGCTGTGGAATTGGTGTTGACACAAAGCTGGGCTTCAAGTAGCTCAGGAAACCTATTTAAATAATAATAAAATACTAACTGAATGGGAAGATCCATTTGTGTACTGGCTTCTGACATGAAAGAAGTGGTCTGCTTTCGCTGTAATTGCTGTCAGGTTTTAAGCAATCCTCTTTTCAGAGCTCTCCTTTTAATGCAACTGTGAAAATTGTTACCAAGCAACAAGCAGGTCTTGAGTGGTAAGAATTCAAGAGTAACTGACGTGGAGACTTTTCATCCAGAGGAAGCTGCTGTTTCGCCCGCCCTGCAAATACTGTGTGATGTCAGCTTCTCTGGTGCGTGAGGACAGGCGGTGGTGTTCACTATGGGTGAGACCACAAACCTAAAAATAAATAAATAAACAGGTGTGTCCTCTCATACCAGAGAACAGCCCAATATAGATCTGACTTTGTTTTGCTGCGAAGTCTCTGCACAGAAGGGTGGGTGTTCATCTTTTTGTTTGGAAAGTCTCCGTCCTGGCCACTAGAAGCAATGGAGACTCTATGGTGGCAGTACAACATGGCAGACTCCAAACCCCTAATCCAAGCCCAATAATGAGTGGATGACCGGGGGGCCTCAAACTCAGCTAAATCTCCTTTATGGCACCTGGAGAGTAAGCTGATAAGATTCCCATCCTCACCTCCTTGTCTTCATCTCCACTCCCTGGTTCTAACTTGACCATTTCTATACCTTCAAGGTATCCATCTCCTGTTCAGCACTTGCTTTGTTTTTGGACAGGTATGTACTGCTTTCTATTATATTCCACTGTCATAATTATTTTCAGAAGGAAAACTGCCCTGATTTAGGGACTTATGGCTTTGATCCATAGCCACTGGGTACTTTCTTGTTGCGTAATTTTTTCCACAGACTTGAGTTACACATTTATTGCCTTCATGGTTTTCACCAGGTCCCCATACCATAGGTAACTCCACTTTAAAAAACATCAATTTACTTGCAGCTAGATAGGAAAAATTCTAGTGTTTTATAGCACTGTAGGGAGAATACAGTCAATAACAATTTATTGTATAATTTCAAACAGTTAGTAGAAAGGATTTTGAATATTTCCAACACAAAGAAATGACAAATGTTTGAGATGATGGATGTGCTGATTACCCCAACAAGGTCCACGGGCTCTGGATACATGTACCCATACATCACATTGTACCCCCAAAATATATACAATTATCATGTGTCAATTAAAAATATAAATTAAAAAAATCGATTTACTTTCCCAAAACTCAAACATATAAATATGAAATAAGTTAAGCAAGCTACCCAGGAACAAAAAAGATTGCATTTCTAAGCATCTGGCCATGTGGACATATCTAGTCCATATGACATCAGTCAAAAGAAGCCAGACGTGAAAGAGCATGTCCTGTGTAATTCCATTTATTTGAAGCCTGAGAGCAAACAACACTGGCTATGGGATAGATGTCAAAGAGTGGCTGTCTCGTGGGGTAATGACTGAGGGAGCGAGCAGCAACCTTCTGGGGAGTTGGAAGTACTCTGTATTTATTTGGGTGGTGTTACATGGATGTGTAATTAGGGATTTATTCTTCTCTTAAGACTTATGCACTTTATTCTATGTAAGGTATTTTTCAGTTTCTAAAAAATGGAGAATGAATATAATTTTCCTGCAAATAGAAAATTAATAAATGATTTAGTTCCTGGCCAAAATCAGATGTCTTCCTTCTCTAGGCTAGGACTAGTTTTGTCTCTTTTAGAGGAACCACATGGCAGAACTCTCAGGCCATCCAGACACCTAAGCCAGAGACTGATTCTCCTGTCCCCTTGCTCTATACCCCAAATGATGCTAAACGTCAGAAGCCAGCTGTTCCCCACACTGATTTCTGCTCTTGCCTAACGAAGTTCTTTTGTAAAATACCCAGGTGGTTTTGACCCCTTTTCTTAAAGGAGAATGGATGCCGCGTGTCTGTGAGGCCTCTCCATGGTTGCTGCAGAAGGATGAAAGTGTGTTGCCCATTTTAGTGTCTGGCCCGGGGCGAGAATGAGGTGAAGAAATATCAGTTGTAGGTGGACGCCCTCAAGCTGGAGGGACAAGAACACACAGCAGACCAACCAGGTGCACTCTGGACCTAGATGGGCCTCTTCAGGAGCCTTGCAGGCATCCTTTGCTCAGTGTTGTGCTGCATGTGACATCCATTCTTGTACGCACGGTGCAGGTGGACACTGCTGCAAGCCTGTTATTTCCACAAGTCTTCCTTACCCCTCTGAAACATGAAATTGTTACTTGTTGGTTCAGCAGTTGAACCGTCAAAGGGGAACTTGGCCCTTGTCAATGTCTGATCAAAGAGTTTTACATATATAAATGTATATACATTTTCCTGTACACATTATAAGTAATTAATGCTGTCAAAACACTTATCCATAGGGCCGGCCCGGTGGTGCACTGGATAGTGCGCCGCTTGGGAAGCACGGCGGCGCTCCC
>NW_007734693.1:49991-56899 GCF_000696425.1 Galeopterus variegatus | reverse complement strand
TTCAGCAGAGGACTATCATGCTTGAGCAAAGGACTTGTGCCCACAAAGGGCCACACATGCTTTGGGTGGAGAATTCACTCCGTGGGGTTGTGCAGCAGAGCAGGGAGGCTGGTGGGTGCCTTCTCCTGGCACAAGTGCAGTGTCTAGCATCCACTGCACTTTAAAATCAGGAGAAGCAAAGGAATACAAACTAGCCTGGATTTTATGTCTTTATACCAAAACAATTGTTAAAATATTTTACATACATACATACATACATATATATATATATATATGTATATATATACATATATATATATGTATGTATATATATATACATATATATGTATATATATGTACATACACATAGGCATGTGCATATTTTAATGGTCATCATATATATATGTATCTCATATATCCACATACATGAGCTAGATAGATAGATTCAATAGAAGAATGGGCCATAAAAGGAAAAATGATCAATTAGGGCCCATGAAAGTGCTCCTGTGTCTCTGACTACAGTTGGCCTGGACCTGGTGGGGATAGTGAAAATGGGGAGAAATGTCCCGATTCTCGATATATTTCACAGATCATGCTGACCAGATTTGCTGGTAAGTTGGATGTGGGGTATGAAGAATAATCGTGTTGGTGCTGAGTTTGGGGGGCTTTGTTCTGCAGTGGATGCCCATTTCTTTTTGTCAAGCATTACGTGCCAGCCAGCCCCAGAGAGATTCCGAACCTGCTGAACGCAGCTCCTCCACAGACAGAGCGAGATTTCCCAGACATCTGGAAGCACGGAAGCCAGGGACCATGACATGGGGGAGCAGGTGCAGGTTTCTAAGAGGAGTTGTTGCAATTCAAGGGGTCTCTTGGGGATACAGACTGTGACCCCTGGATGCTGCTAATGTGAAGACATGGTCCTTCTGATGACAGTGCTCTGCAGCGTTGCAGGGAGCAGGCTTTGGGCTCCCTGTGCGGAAGGCGGGCATTGCTTTCCCTGGCATCAGCTTCTCAGAGTGTTGACACCATGGTCCTCTTGCAGAGCGCCTTGATTGAGATCAAAGTGTGTGTGTGTACGTGTCGTTTTATCCACAGCCTGCTTCCCTGCTGCCACTTTCAATGAGATTTCCGAGTCATTGCAGGCATCTTCAGAGGAAGCAGCCTCCTCTCTCTGGCTGTGGAGCAGCTCAAAGAGAAGCCACTTAAAAGCCCTCTCGCATCACGCACTGCTTCTGGGAGCACATCTCGCTTTGCTGGGCTCCTGACCCTGGCCTGCCATTCCCCACCTGCCCCATGCCCACGACATTTGAGGGTATCTCTAGCAGCTGGCTCAGGTGGGAGCAATTAGTTCCAGCCGGTAATTAAAGGCTCATTTGCTGGCACTGGGCGTGGACTCCAGGAGACAATTGAAGATTTTTATTTCAAGTCCATTTTGCATCGCTTCTCCCAGTCTGAATCACATGGTGTTTGGAAAACCCAATTACATCCCACTAGCTTACAAAACATTCACAATATATTTCAATACGGCATATTGCCTTTTACTTTAAAAATGAATCTCTTTCCCATCTTTGCAATTCATCCTTTGCCTGGTAGTAAGAAGCAGATATCTTCTGGCCTGCCTGTCTCCTGTCACAGACCAGCTAAGAGGAAGAACGGTCCAGGTCCTTCAGTTCCTAGAGCTGTACATATCAACCATCCAATGAAGGCAAAGATGAGGACAGTGACCTTGCAAAGTATTCTTTACCCGATGGTCATGTGAACTGTGCTGAAAGATGATCTTAGGGTCAAGGAAGAAGGACTTATAGGGATTCCCACAACATTGCTGGCTAAGATGCTGCTTCCTACCAAGGTCATAACCATTTCCCACAGAATTGTCCTGGGGCTGTCCAGCCTCTGCCTGGTCTTTTCCAGAGATGGAGCCCTATTAATTTTAGAGACGGCACTTTTCAGAAAGCTTGAATATCAAGCATTCCCCATATCCAGCTCCCAGACATGTCCACTCATTGCTCTCTAGAACATGCAGACTAGGAATAAACTTCTTTAGAGACGGCACTTTTCAGAAAGCTTGAATATCAAGCATTCCCCATATCCAGCTCCCAGACGTGTCCACTCATTGCTCTCTAGAACACGCAGACTAGGAATAAACTTCCGATGTGAGCATGTTTAACATGTTTGAAGGGAAGCCCACGACCTTAGGAAACCTTCTGGTTGCCAGCCACACACCCCTAGAATCTTTAAAGATTCTGTTCACAGCTGTATCCCCAGCTTAGACATCGCTGCCCTTGGCAAACTGGAGAAAAGCACCCATCTGGGTGCATGAATTAAAGAAAGGCATGTCCTCTGGGTGAGCACTGCCCCAGGGCATCTTTATACAAGGAAGAAGGTGTCTCCAGCCCCATTCACCCTATTGGTAAAAGGTTTTGGAAAGTGCCCAGATCTTGTCAATGGCAGTCTTTTATGCATTTGTACATTAACAAATGGACCAACTGGTTCTCACATGGCAGAGTGTTATTCATTGGGCAATCAGCCAGCATTGTGGGAATGGGCTTGAGAAAATAATGTCTAAAATGTTAAATTGAATGGCCATTTTCACCTTGAGTTCATGTTTGTAGAACTGGAGGATTTAAGTGTGGCATAATTTAGGAAGTCACAAGAACAATAAATCACAGGAAGCTTCATCATACGGAGGAAGGAAAAGACTAAAGCTGGTGTAGGATCCTGGCTCTCTCACTTCTGACTTGGCCAGCACATTAATTGTCTCTGAGCTTTGGTTTTCTTGTCTATAAAATGGGGTGGGGGTGTACACTCACTTCAGAAAGCCATGTGAGGTGTGAGATGTGGAAGACATGATTTCTGCAGCACAGCTTAGGAAACGAGAAAGCCCCATATGTGCTTGAGGTAGGATTATGTTGTCTCATTCGTGTTTGGCCAAGACTCAAAGTATCTTGAATTTGCATGCAGAAAAAGTACTCAGGTACATGGTGAGAAAATTGAAAGGCTTTCTTCACTTTCTAGGAAGTAATCCAGATACCAGGTAGATCCATTAGGGCTCAGTGCAGGAAACAGAAACTACTCGAGGCGATGTAAGCGGAAAGAGACTTCATATAGAGAATTAGATGCTTGTGGAGTTGCTGGATGGGGAGGAGAAGTGGGCTCCAGAGATCAGAAGACCTGGCAGCTTGCAGGGAGAGTGTGCTTTGCAGAAATGACCTGCCAGGCAGCGACCGCCTCTTCCACCATCAAGAAGGTGGGGAGTTAGGAGACCACCACAATACTGCTGATCCCAACATCACATAGAAACTGAGATCTCTCAGTTGGGCACCTGGGCTCAGGAATCTGCTGCCACCATCATGACTATGAAGACACTTGGACTGCATCCTGCTGCTGTTGTTGCTGTGAGGTCCTCTTCACACTTGCTAAGCCAGCAGCCTGACACAGTTGCTGGCAGAAATCAGCCCACGGAAGCAGAAGATGGCCTCTCCTCTGTTCTCCACATCTCTCTGAGAGCATCTGATTAACAGAACTAAATCTTATCTGCAATTGTGGATGCAAGGTGTATTTGCTACTTATTGCTGCTTAACAAATCACCACAAACTTAGCACAGTTGTCTCAATTTCTGTGGGTCAAGGGTCCAGGTAGGCTTGGCTGTGTCCTCTGCTTCAGAGGGTCCCACATAGCTACAATCAAGGTGTCTCAATCAGGGCTAGGGTCTCATCTGAAAGCTTACCTGGGGAAGGATCTGCTTCAACGATCACATGGTTCTTGGTAGAGTTCATTTCCTTGAGGACTGCTTGACTGAAGCTTCAGTTTCTTGCCACAGGGACCTCTCCAACTTGGCTGCTTGTTCCATTAAAGTCTGCAAGCTGAGAAGGCCATAGAGAGGGTCTGCTGGCAAGATGATGGTCACAATCTCTTGCAACCTGTATTAGTCCATTTTGCATTGCTGTAACAAAAATAGCTGAGACTGGGTAATTTATAAAGAACAGAGGTTTATTTGGCTCATGATTCTGGGACAGCTGCATCTGGCACAGGCCTCAGGCTGCTTCTATTCATGGCAGAAAGTGGCAGGCAGCCGGCAGGTACAAGCAGATCACATGGCAAGAGGAAGCGAGAGAGAGGAAGCAAGAGAGAGAGGGGAGGTGCCAGGGTCTTTTTAAACATCCAGCTCTCATGGGAACTAATAGAGCAAGATCTCACTCATTAATACCCCCTCCCCCAGGGAGAGCATTAATCTATTCATGAGGGATCTGCCCCCATGACTCAATCAGTTTCCAACACTGCCACATCGGTGATCAAATTTCCACATGAGTTTTGGGGGGACAACACATTCAAACTCTATCACAACCTAATCAAGGAAGTGACATCCCATCACCTGAATTAACCTGAATTACACATCTCATCATCCAATTGGTTAGAAGCTTGTTACTAGGCCAGCTCACACAGAAGGGCATGGGGGATTCTGCAGGTGCATGAACGTTGGGATGCAGGGGTCTTTGGGGACCATGTTGTTGTAAGCTCACCACACATGGGATTCTGGATAATGTAGTTTCCAGGTTTTCAACCTTGGCAGGACAGAAGGAACTCAAGAAGAAGGTGAGAATGGATGCTAAGTGGTAGTTGATCACATCCAGTGGACAAGAGGAAAGTAAAAAACATACAGTGAAACAAGGAACACTCTGGGTATAATAAGCAAGTGGGAACCTCTCCATAGAGGTCTGGGGTCAGGCAGGGCTTTGCACCTTATTTTCTACAAATGCCACTGCAGGTGAGAGGTCATCAGTGAAAGGACTGTAAAAGGACAGATTGTCAACAGCAGAGCCCTTTATCCCACGTCTAGAAGGTGTCTTGTGCTCATGGAAGGGAAGCAAAATGATGCAGATCTCATCGACAGAGACTTCAACTGCAAGCCCCTTCCCTTCAGTTCTGGATTCTCCACTTATATGTCACATTCTCCATCCTGCTGAGCTCAATGTCCAGTCTGATAAATGGGGACAATGACTATCTGCACCTTCTAGTGCTGTGAAGAGTTGATAACTGCTTGTTAATGTTAATTGTCACTTTAATAATTAAGCACTTAGTACATTGCCCAGCACATTGCAACTACTCAAAAATGTGGAATATTTTTATTTTGCAGGCCAATGTCCTCTTTTCTCAGATAAGAAAACTGTGAGCCAGAGGGAAAACATGACTCAGCTCATCAGAGGCCAAAATGCCTGATGACTAGTTAGTGGAGCAGGTAGGTCTGGAAGCCAGGTCTCTTGCCACCCCGTAATCTTTCCATTATATTACAGAGATAAACTTTTAGTAAAATAGATGATCTTTTCCCAGTGTTTAGATGAAATGTAGGAAACTGCGGTTTTTGTAGTTTCAGATGGCTGTACGTTGATGAATTCAGGTGGTTTGGGCACAAGTAGGAGTGGCTGTCAGACCTGGGCACATTTATTGGGTATCTAGACCCTTGGTCATGTGCTCAGGGTCACTCCCATACCTCTCCCTTTACCAAATGGCCTCATATCTGATAAAAATGGCCTGACACTCAGGTTTGAGAGCATTTCTGAGTCAGGTGATTTTATACTATGAGTCTGCAGCAGAGAAACTCACCAATTCTTCTCTTTCTTAATTTACATGAAGCTCGTATTTCAGATCAGGGTTTGGCTTGGTCTCTCTGCCTTGCTTGCCGGTGTTTATGTGACAGATAAAAGCTGGCATGAACTGGTTGCCTCATTAGCTAGGCTGAAAGGGAAAATATTCATAATCAATGTGCTGTCAAAGTCCAGTAAGTCCCACCAGCTGTGGTTTTGCTCTTAGACTAACAGGTCTGCAGCTTGCTGAGGACGGCAGGGAGGGCTTGGGGGCCCAGCCTGCTGCCAGCTTCCTGCCTTTTGCTTCTGAGTTGAAAACCCCAGAAGCATTGGGGTGCTATTCCGGGGCTGCTAAGAAACTGAGTCCATGTACGACCCCACAGGGGGAATGTGCCTCAGCTGAGAGATGAATTGGGAAGCCCCTTCCTCAGACCATGTCTTAGTGGTTCCAGCTCATCCGTTGTCCTGGAAATCATCATGTGTGCAAACAGCTATGGGGAAAACAAGATTTCATTCAGCCATCTGCAACCATGGAGAGAGGGATGGGTGGGATTTTTACTTTCTCTCACAGGATGATTTGCTAAGCCGTCTCCTGGGAACTCTATATGACATCTCCCTGGGGATATGACATCACATTACAAGGGTTACAATGAAGTTGGCTAAAATTCTGTGTTAACTGAAGTAGGAAGAGAGGGGGTGTCAACCCGGCTGCACATTAGACTTACTGGGAGAGTGTTTAAGCAAAGCCTCTGTCCTGGCATCGCTCAAATAGTTTTATTGCTTGAGGGTGGGGCCAGCACATTGTGTTTTTCAGAATGCCTGGGTGATTCCAATATGCAGCCAAGTGGACTAGCACTGACCTAAGTAAGTATGCTGGGTCGGTACTGTTGTGTGATGCTTGAAAAACTCCCTCATGTACATGTAAAAACATTTGCTCATCAACAATATTTATCATATTTATTACCATGCTAGAAGGTAAAGATATAGTGATGAAGAAGACCTACAGCTCCTGGCCCTCAGGTGGCTTCTTGGCCCGTGGTACACGAGGGGACACAGCAGAATATAATCAAAAGTGGCCAGCCCCTACCCAGGAGATTCGATGAATTCAGAACAGGAGTTCGATGAATGTGACCCATCACGGATACAGTCTATGCCAGAAGGGGCATGGGTTTGTCAAGAGACCTGCTGTGGAGAGTGATTTTACCCATCCCTGGGAATCCTGTGATCCTGAAGGCTGCTAGGTGGGTCTGGCATCTGATGCGTGTGGGTTGGTTTGGAGTGATCCCATTACGCCACATGATAGAATGGAGTGATCCCATTACACCACGGTTGTAGAACACCTGTGAG
>NW_007734693.1:48334-49665 GCF_000696425.1 Galeopterus variegatus | reverse complement strand
ATACAGTCTATGCCAGAAGGGGCATGGGTTTGTCAAGAGACCTGCTGTGGAGAGTGATTTTCCCCATCCCTGGGAATCCTGTGATCCTGAAGGCTGCTAGGTGGGTCTGGCATCTGATGCGTGTGGGTTGGTTTGGAGTGATCCTATTACGCCACATGATAGAATGGAGTGATCCCATTACACCACGGTTGTAGAACACCTGTGAGCAGCTGCACACGGGAGCTCCTGACCCATGCGTCTCCTTTAGAAATTCAAGGTGGATTTCATTCACGTTCATACAGCTTTTCCAGGGGTGGCAGCCTGACATGCCAGTGATTCAGACCATGGCTCAGAGCATGTCGAGTCCTTCCCTATCAACATGGCTTGTGATATTCACATGTGTGACCTGTTTATACTCAGAAGGAGCACCCGAGCCAGGGATTCGGGACAGCCTGTCAATGTGGAGGCAGGAAACTTGAGAGAAACGGAGGGGTTTTGGTGACAGACTGCTTGGGGTTCAAACCCAGCTTTAATGCTTACTAGGCTCTACTGTGTAAGGCACATACCCTTATCTATAAAAATGGGGATAATGACAACTGCTTCTTGGCATCATTGGGCAGATCAGGGCTGAATCTGTAAAGTACCACACACCATGCCTGATACCATGTGTTTAATGAGTTGCAGCTATTGCTATGTTTGAATCAATTATCTGTTGCCCAATAATGCTGTGTAACAAATTATCCCAGCACTTACTGGCTTGAAAGAACTACTATTTACTGTATTCCCATGTTTATTGGTTGGTTGGGCAGTTCTGCTGATCTGAGCAAAGGCTTTGCTTCTTGTATCTGTGGTTGGCTGCAAGCTGGTCAGGAGCTCTTGTCCAGGGTGGTTTCTGGTTGCCACTCTGCTCTCCTCCAGGCTAGCCTGAATGTGTTCTCATGGTGGTGGCAGGAGTCAAAGACAGCGAGGGGAAATGCCTGAGGGTCTTTTCACATCTTTGCCTGGGACCCATTTGTTAACCTCCATAGGCCAAAGCACGTCACCACACTGGGCCCAGAGTCAGAGGGACAGAGACACAAAGTCATGTGATGGGTGGGGCATTACTCAGGTTATTAATGAAAGTACTTTACATGATGTTCATAGGAGAGAGAACTCTAAATTGGAAGACAAGCTACAAATCTCATGTGTCATTTCTCCTTATCCTGATTTGAGGTGCTACCTAGTTTGGTGACAGCAGAGGCAAGACAGCACAAAGTTGAATGTAAGATGACTACCTGGACCAGAAGAGAGGCAGAAACAAGGATGGAATACTGAATCCAGTGGGTTGCAATGACTAAAAACAAACAGAATTA
>NW_007734693.1:45299-46934 GCF_000696425.1 Galeopterus variegatus | reverse complement strand
TTATCGTATTAAATATTTAAATAAAAAATTATAAACGTAGCATAAAACGCTGATGGGGTGATTAATTTATTTTTATTTTGCATGTTTTAAGGCTGTGGGGATTACTGTTTTGAAGTAGATCCAATTATAGTCCTTGAATTCTGTGTAGAGTCTAGAGAATCAGTTCCCAGCAATCTCTGGGTGAGCAGTAACGGTGGATCCTCCCATGGCTGGCAGCCCTTAGTCTGTGACACTCGGTCTCAAGGAAAAGAAAAGAAAGACACTACTGACGAAAGGGAAGTTTAGCTGCAATGAGGGAGATGAGTAAAAGGAATTATTTCCCCTGTACCCTCTTTCCCTCAGCCAATGAGCCATCTAGGGTAGCTCATGCCTGACATTCAGGGTCAGCCAGACTTTCTGGCCAGAGCACAGTGCCTGCTTTGGGAGGTCTTTGTCTGAGCCACTGCTCTGCTACTTCTAGCTGTGTAATCTGAAGCATCACAGGAAGCTGGGTAAGCCTCAGTTTTACCATCTGTGAAATGGGAAGACAATCGCACCACTAAACCCTCTAGGGATGCCTGAAAGACCCAGATAATGACCTGAAAGCATATGGAGTACCTGCGGATTTCATGAGCACTTGAGCTGCCACTGCCACAGCCCTGCCCTTTCCCTGCCCTGGGGCTTCCCATTCTCACTGTGTGAACACACTGAGGAGTTTGATCCAGTATGAAAAATAATAAAAATGTGTACTCTTTCCCTTATAGTGGCTGGAATGCAGGCTTTACTCAGATAAGTAACTTGTCAAAGGCAAAAACAGAAGTGAAAACCCAGGTCAGTGCAATGCCAGAGTTTGGAATCTTAGTGCTGACTTTCATGCCCCAAAGCATCATCCACTGAGCCCAGGAGGGCATCCCTGCTTATTCTGTCCTTTGAAGCCTATCGTTTTGCCTATCAGCTATTTCCAGGCTTTTTGACAGATGGACTGACCCAGGAGTAGACGAGGTGCTGTCAGCCCCAGGAACCCTTGCACTTGCCTGCCAGGCACCAAGAAGCATTCTGAGATGCCACTCCTCCATTGAGGGGGTGGGCAGGATAACAAAACAACCCTGAACAAAGAGGAAGAGCAGTCCATTGTGCTTTGTGTGTGTGTCTGATGCTGAGGGCAGCACCAGGTTCAGGTTTCACAATTATTCTTCCTGGCTTCTTGCTCCCAGCCTGGAAACCAATCCCACAGCCCTTGTGTGCTCATCACATGCGATGCCACCAAGCAGAGTCAACAGAGACTCCTGGTGCTTAATTCGTGGGAAGAGATGCCTATCTGGGCTCTTGAAGTCAAAATCCTGCTGGTGACATCGGCTCTGGTTGCTTTAGTGATGACCGTGTTATGCGAGGATTAGCATTCCCTGTGGAGAATGGGTACGGAGACCAGACCAACCCTGAAGAAACAAAAGACCTTGTTCATGAACAATCATTCTGAAAAACTAAGATTAAACATAAGAAGGAACAAGTTAGTTGACAAACGTGTGACGTTACAGATCCTTTCGTTACAAATAAAATGCTTTTCAGGTTTTATAAGTTCAAAGCTTGTTTAGAGAAAAAAAAAATAAGCCATCATAACAAAAGAACACAAAGGGGAAATTTAATGAGAGACATGAC
>NW_007734693.1:35114-44384 GCF_000696425.1 Galeopterus variegatus | reverse complement strand
ACCTCTAAAAACTTGAGCAGAAAGTTTCATTCATAAAAACCTTTATGTAAATTTGAGCAGAAAATTCCATTCAAAACACCTCAAACCAAACTTCTGTCCCATCTCAGACTCAAATTTCCTTTTTGATTTGTAAAGAACTAGCTGGAGTAATGATTTGTTAGCATGGAGCCATCTAATTTGGATTTTATGTTGTGCTCTCTTTCTGGATCAGCGAATACTCCATTCATGTTGCTTTTTCGGTAGATCCCATATTTGTTAACCATCCAGGCCTAGACCCATTGTATCAGTTAGCAACGTTGTAGTAATGCTGAGTAAAAACTGTCTCACAGCTCAGCGGCTTGAAGCAGCAAGTGTGTATTTCTCATGCATGAATCAGTGCTGAGTTGTATGGCACCGTGGCTGGGTGAGGTTGGATTCTGGTCTCCCACTCCTGGCTCCAGGTTCCAGACTGCAGATTGGGTTACGTTCTTCTCCATGTGCCTCTCATTATCCTAGAGCTCCTAGCTACCCAGAGCATGGTTTCTTGTGGCGACAGTGGGAGGACATCAGGCCATGAGCAAGCACCGGATGCCTTCAAGCCTTGGCTCAGGATTGTCATGTTGTCTCTTCTTAGGTTCCATTGTCCAGAACAATCTACATATCCAAGCCCCACTTCAATGGGATGGGCCAGATGCTGGTCCCAGGGCAGAAGGGAGGGAATATTTACAGCACTGTGCCAGCTTATACTATTTCTTACTCAGAGGTGGTCCATCTGCTTTGGAACACCAAGGAAGTAGCATCCTGAAGCAAGAAGAGCCCTGGATGCTAAGCAATGGGATTTTAGCTCTGTGCTGGCCATGTCTTAGGCAAACCTCAGGTCTTTCATCTGCAAGGCAGTTGCTGCAGGGTGTTTGGGAGCACAGCCTTGGGAGCCTGACAGACTTGGATCTGAATTCTGAGACTTTCCACTTGCTGGTCGTATAGTCTCTGACCCTCAGTTTCTTTACCTGTGAAACAGGGTAAAGCCACCTTCCCCTGGTATAGGTCCACTGCAACTCCCTGTGGGGCAGAGATGGCCAGGGGTCACCAGAGTAAGTGAGCAAACAGAAGTACAATATTTGATACCATGCCTGGCACACCTTCAGCGCTCACACAATGTGAATGATTTTATCGCTTATAAGTGTATGGTGGCCCCATAAAGACGTGTCCACATTCTAACCCCAGAACCTGTAAAGACATGTCAACATTCTGACCCCAGACCTCATTTGGAAAGTTTTTGTGGATGTAATTAAGTTAAGGATCTTGAGAAGAGATCATCCTGGATTATCCAGGTGAACCCTAACTCCAGTGACAGTTGTCCTTAAAATAGACACTCAGAGGAGAAGTAGGGAGAGAAGAGGAAAAGGTCACGTGAAGACAGAGGCAAAGATGGAGCAATGTGGCCACAAGGGATGCCTGGAGCCTCCAGGAGCTGGAAGGGGCAGGCAGGAGCCTCCCCTGGAGCCTCTAGAGGGAGTGTGGCCCACCACACCTTGATTTCAGATTTCTGACCTCCAGAACTAGGAGAGAATAAGTATCTGTTGTTTAAGCCATTAAGTTTGTGATCATTTGATATGGAGCTCTGGGAGATTCCTACACACGAGTGTTGGACAGGGCACAGCTCTGCCCTGGGAGCCTCATTGTGTGGCCAGATCCCCTGGTCATGACTCCAGTTTGCACCTGGTTACAGTGAGGCCTCATGGCCAAATCAGAGAGACGAGGCAGGCACAGCAAGGAGTGCAGGTAAGCGTGGTCCTGTGAGAAACGCGGTCCAGTTTGCACCTGGTTACAGTGAGGCCTCATGGCCAAATCAGAGAGACGAGGCAGGCACACCAAGGAGTGCAGGTAAGCGTGGTCCTGTGAGAAACGCGGGGGGAGGGAGCAGCTCTCAGGGAGGGGCCGCGAGGTGTGTTGTAGGAGGAGTGGAGAGGTTGTTGACGCACATGATCTGACTTTAACACATAGAATAGATGGTGTCAGGCACGCGGTGAGGTGCGCCCTTGAGGAACTCGGTGTCACTCTGTGGGATACCCAAGAAGCCACCTGTACAGGGTGGTGGGCAAGAGCCTTGTACCTCCTGTGCGTGGCTTTCTGGTGGCTTCCCCTCCTGTTCCTGAAGTGGACCCTAAAATGTAAATGTTTTACCCCCTCTTTAGTTTTAATTTTGTAGGCGGAATGTGCTTGTTTGCAAAGGACCTCTAAGAGTTGGTTAAACAGTGGTCTACCTCTTGGGTTTCTATGGCTCTGCTGCCTGCTTGATTGAGACACCTAAATTTGCAGAAACTGCTTGCCAAAGATATGTTTAGAAGTTGAAACTAACAGCACCTACTTAACCACACATTTCCTGTCTCTGTAACCTGGCTTGGTAAAGCCCATGACCTGTTTTATGAAGCCCCCCTGCTTGTGTGTCTCTGCCTAGATACAGAAAACGCCAATAAAAGGCTTACATGCATGCTCAAGAAAAGTATACAACCACAGCTCTTCCTGTACCCAGGGTCCCAGGATCTCAGGACGTGAGTCCACCTGGGTCCCACCTGTTCCTGTCCCGCTAGCATAATAAACTTCCTGACTCTCCATCTCTCCCAATGACTGGAATTATTTCCTCATCAAGTTCTTTCCATAACATTCCCACCTGTTTCTCCCATCTTCACCATGACGTGGGCCACGTTTTCAGATAAGTAAAACAAAAAGAACACCTTTTAAAGACTGTGGAAGAACCCCCTCTCCCTAATTCCGCAGACTTTCTGCTTGCTATTTGGAGGGCGAGGGGCTGGGTTGAAAGGAATCATGGTCACCCGGCCCTGGGTAGAGTTGTGTGCATAAATGCAGAGCCGGGGCTCACTCTGACCATGGCTGTGAGATGCCTCTCCCTGTGCTGGCACTACTGAGGACAGCGTGGAGGCTCTCACGGCAGGTGCCTGTCAAAGTTCCTGGGCTTAGAAAGTGTGGGGAGAGAGAATGCCACCTTTCCAGGCAGGTGTCGTGAGCTCTGGCCTGTGCCACCTGAAGCCTGTCCAAAGGACGCTGGACCGGGTTCCCTGGGACCCCGTGGCATGTAGGGGCTGGGGTGGTGATGTAGCCTCCCTTGGAGAAGCCCGACCTGACACCTTGCTGATCTCGGGGCCAGGCCACCGTCCCAGGCTGTGCACGAGTGCAGAGCAGAAAGGATGCGATTGTGTGAGTACCTGCCTGTTCCTGCTGCTGGATCATGATGGTCTTTGGGAGTCCCTGGTGGAACATACCAGCCTCATAAAATTGCAAGTGGGGAGTCCTCCTGACCAGGGTGCTCCCCACCCAGCATCCCATCAGCACAGAACCACGCTTCACGCTGGGACACAGTGAGATGCCCATGGACACAGAGTCACTATATCAGTTTCCTTGGGGCACGATGGAGGTGGCTCAAGTCCTAGCCACATTGCTGGGGTCTTCACAGTTGTAAAGGGATATTGGAAAAGTAGAGCACTTGCAGGAGTTTGACCGCAGCGATGAGGATCTAAAAACTGCATTACGTAGATGCGAGAGCCAGTCTGAGAGGAAAGACAGCGACTTCAAAATGCTTGCAGTCTTTGGAGCAGAAGAGGGGACACCGAATACATCCTTGTTAATGTTTTGCTTTAGAGGAGTGGGGTTTTACATAGCGAGTTGCAGGTGGTCTGCCCTGACAAGAAGGTGCCTCTTTCAATCTTGTCCATGGGGGCAAGTACTGATCGTGCTGTTTCTGAAGGAGATCGGGGAGAGGCTCCAGACCAGACTCCGATTCACCTATATAACGTTTTGAGATAGGGCTGCCTGCAGGTGAGGCTCAATCCAGAGGCTCAATAATGGTCTCCCAAGACATGATGAAGTTCCTGTTGTCTCCTTCTCACCACCTTTTCAACATCAGCTTTACCTGAAGGTTCTCTGCTATGTCTGTGTCAGGCTCAGACTTTCCCTGCTGCTGGAGAAACCAGGCATTGACTGCAGATCAGGTGTTTCCACATCACACCAACAGGAGCCAGAGTGATGCCTTTTCCCAGCAAACCCTCCAAACTGCCTTCTGTGCTCCTTTGGCTCAAATGAGTATGATCCCATCCTGGACAAATCTTTTTGGTTAGAAGTTCGGGATCCACTGACTGTAGCCAGTCCATGAGGACCCACCTTGAGGCTCAGCATGTGATCAGTCACAGCCACCCCACGTGGCTTCCCAGGAGGTGTGGACAGTGTGGCCAGAGGGCAGGGAAAAGTTGCTGGACAGAAAACAGCCAATGCTATTGCACCATCTGCCAGAGATAATGGAGAGATGGCTGGTATGGGGCATAGGGCCAGAGCAGACCATCTCTAATTTTCCTTCCAGCTCTCACAATGACTATAATAGTGGCTGTATGAAGCCCTAAGCGTGTACTAGGCACAGTGACAAGGGTTTTGTAAGATTTGGGGCACAGCCTGCCTGTGCTGTGGGTGTCATTCCCATTGCTGGTTTACAGATCAGACTCTGAACCTCAGAGAGGTTTAGCAACTTGCCCAAGGTCACACAGCAAGAAAAAGCAGGGATCTGCAAACTGAACTCAGATGGGTCTGACCCTCACATGCTTGTTGTTAACCAGCACCTGCACTGAGGTGGCGAACTGAGAGGAACACTGTCCTTGTGGTCAGAAGGATGATAGCCCCCAAAGATGACCCTGTCCATATCACTGGAACCTGTGAATATGCTACATTACACGACAAAGGGAGATGAAGGTTGCAGGTAGAATTAAGCTTGCTAATCAGCTGAGGTTACCCTGCATTATCTGGGTGGCCCAGTGTCGGGTGGGCCCAGTGTAATCACTAGGGTCCTGAAAAGAGAGAGGCAGGGGCACAGGGTTGGAGGAAGTCAGGTGGATGTGATGATGGACCGGGCACGGAGAAGCAACGTTGCTGGCTTTGAAGATAGAGGAAGGGGCTCGAAAGCCGGAAAAGGCGAGTGAGTGGGCTCTCCCTCAGCTTCCAGAAAGAACACAGCCCTGCACAGGCCATGTCTGACGTCTGACCTACAGAACTGAATTTGGGTCATTTTGGGTCAAGAATTTGGGTCATTTTGGCCACTAAATTTGGGTAATTTGTTACAGCAGCAATAGGGAACTGATACAGTCCCTGACCCTGGCCCCAAAAGGTTCACATTCTGCAGGGAGGACAGAGTTTGTCTACCATAAACCCCTCAAGGAGCCAGCAGCAGTTACACAATCCGGGGGATGGGAAGGGCTCCAGGAGGCTCTGAGGCTGAACAATTTTGGACTCAGAAACATTAGAAATTCAGAAACAAACCTGACGTCTTACATTTACATTTCTCTGTTTCTCTGAACTTCCAAATCCCCTTCATGCACTGCCACCTCTTTCAGGGAGCCCTAATGGCCCCGTACTGCAAGTGCCTCTCCTTCCAATGTCCAGTGGCATGTGAGCCCCTGGGGGGCAGTGAAAATACAGCGCTGCTGCTGCCCTCTCCCCGCTGAGCTTCTGAGTCTGCGGGTTGAGGTGGGGTCTGGAACTTGCATTTCTGACATGTCCCTGATGCTGCTGCTGTTGCTGGATGCACTCTGACAGCCACATTATCAGCTCTCTTTGCAGCTCTAATCCATTCCTACTTTGCATTAGGATCATTGGGATGGGGCTTGTCCTTCCTGCTTGACATTAGCAGGGAACGCTTACTGAGCACCTGCTGTGGTAAAGTGCTATACTGGCTGTTCATATGCAAGGTGATTTCATTGGATTTGCACAGCTGTGAGAAGCATGGGCGATTCCTACCACCATTTCACAGATGAGGAAACTGAGGCTTGAGGTGTTAAAGGACCTTCCCAGATTCAAGGTCAGGGTGTCTTGTTCCACTCTTCTGTCAGGGGAGCAGGTCCCTTGGGTCTCTCCCTGTCCCCACAGCCCCTCCTATAGCTACGTGTACACAGCAGGTGCCCATTAAAAGTGTAGTGAAAGAAAGAATGAATCCTATGTGACGTTTCAGTGGAGTTCCTTTATTTTGTTTCTAGGGAATTTTTCTAGAATATAGGATAGAGCTACACCCAAAGAAAACATAACCAGGGAAACACAGTCCAAGTAGGAATGACTTGGGAATATCAGATGCCTTGGAACTCGGCCCCTCTCATCCTCTGTGTACCCAGCAGTTGAGAGTTTGACTTTCTGTCCTTCCTCCAGGGCTCAGAAAACTCCATCCTATACACCAGGAGAAATGTCCAGGAACATACAACCTACTGCATGACCTTTCTTACTCTGCTAAACCAAGTGGGACCAGCCGCCCTCCATCCCTCCTTGGCTGCCCAAGGACACCAAGCGCATCTGCTCAGAAGCCAGAATCCACATCTTGGGTTTGAATTCCTGGGGGAGGCGCTCGTGAAGGCTGCTAGTTCCTCTTCTCTTGCCTGAGGACCCTCCCAGCAGAAAGTAACTCTTCCAGGACTAATCTGTGACAACGTTGCCCTGAAACAGTCCCCGCAAGAGGAGGTCTTCTCGGGTACATGGTGAAAATCATTTTGTTCATCCTCTAATTGACTGTAATTAATTGAGGAAAAGAAAAAAAAAGGCACAGAAGAAGGAGAAGAAACACGAGGGAAATGAAGATGAATTGTTAAATTGAGCGCTGCAGGGAGGTGATGGGAGTATCATACTTTCCTGTCCTAACAACCTTAGTTAATACGCAATGATCAATCACACCGTCACAGGCATTTTTAGCTCACCAGCTTATCAATACGAGAGGGATTAATGCTGATGGTCCCGACGTGTTCCCGATACCGACTAGAAAGGCGACAGGCGACTACTCATCTCTGAATGCCTGCGACTGTGATGGCTGATCAATGCTTGTCAGAATTTCCTTATTCTTCTTGAATTCACACTCTGATGACAGTAATTAAGCTGTGAGAGTTGGTCTGGCTGAACCCAGGACTATTCTGCTGCAAACAAATACCTCATTGATCAAACTTATTTTATTTTTAATATTCATGGATTAACTATACTCTCAAAACACCCCATAACTATGTGCGTGAGAAATGAGCCCTTCACCAAGATCCACCACTAGATCAGGAAGGAGGGTTTTGCAGCAGGCTTGGGGCCTGCTGGGGGCATGGAGGCTGGCATGTCTCCTGCGTGGCCGTTTCCTTACCCTCCGAGGGAGCCAGTCCTGGGTGAGGCTGATGCTGTGTTGCCCATGAGATGAGGTCCCTCTGTGCTGACCCGGACCCTGGTCGAAGAGGGCTGCAGGGAACCTAGACAGGGGCCTTCACTGCACTCGGCTCACTCCTGATTGCCACTGCAGTCAGTTTAACTAGAGATCAGAGATCAGGCACAGATTTCTTCTCTCTTTACTTCTGATACTCTTCATGTAGGAATAGGTTTCCTTGGAGAGCCACCTTCTCCCGCCCTTGGCTACATGTTCCTTGTGCGGTTGACTCCACACCCTCCAGGAGTGAGCAGGTGATGTAAGACATCTTTAGAGCATCCGTCCTGAACTGGTCAGGGGCAATCATGTGACGACATCTGAGCCAACGAGCTACAATTAGAAACGGTTGACTCCACACCCTCCAGGAGTGAGCAGGTGATGTAAGACATCTTTAGAGCATCCGTCTTTAGAGCATCCGTCCTGAACTGGTCAGGGGCAATCATGTGACGACATCTGAGCCAATGAGCTACAATTAGAATAACGAGCTACAATTAGAAATTTGGCTTAGATCATGGAAAGAGGCATGCCTACTTTTGTGTTTTGTTTTCTTAGATGGAGTTTACCAGGGGCAAGTGAGCCTGGAGCTATCAGGTCACCAGCCAGGACTGAGAATGAAGTCCACTTGTGAGGAGGTAGAGACAGCTAAGCCTGGGGACATCTTTTGAGCTTCAAGATTGAGTGTACCTGAGAGGAGTTAATTCCTCCTGGAAACTCCCCTAGTGATTGGAGCCAACAGTCCCCACCTTCCCACTTAATTTTTTTAAACTGCAGCCAGGGGTGCCAGGTGTTCTTTTTACTGGCAGCTAAGTGGTGCCTGGCACAGCCAAAGTCTACCAAGCTGAGCTGAGCAGGAGACTCACAGGGCTGTCCACGGTCACCTCAGGTGAGTATTTTTATGTGTGATGATCAGGAGTTGACCCTGATATTTCAGAGAAAGCCTGAGAAGTTTGACCTGCATGGAAATTGCTGTCAGGGCAGGGCTTCCTGGTGCAGTGCATCCACACTGTGTCTCACAGGGCCTCGAGGACATGGTTCCTAGAGCTCTAAGAGCCTGCAGCCTCTTGAGCCTGGGTCTGGCTGTATCCATGGAAACACATTGTTTTTTTGCTGGCTGTAGGATTACTGGTCTGGGATGCACCTTTTTTTTTTTTGCCACAAAATAAATCTTAGTACATTTAAAAAGACTAAGATCATAGAAAATAATAGAAAATATGTTCTCTGACCACAATAACAGAAGGAAATTTAGAAAATCCACAAATGTGTGGAAATTAAACAATACTCGCCTAAATAAACAATGGATAAAAAGAAAAACACAGGGAAATTAGAGAGTACTTTGAGATAAAGATCAGAGCGCAACATGTCAAAATATATAGGATACAGAGCTCATGCAATGCTTAGAGGAAAATTTATACTTGTAAACACCTGTATGAAAAATAAGAAAATCTCAAATCAGTAACATAAAATTTACCTTAAGAAAATAGAAAACAAAGAGGAAACTGAATGAAAAGCAAATATAAGTAGGAAATAACAAAGATTACAACAGAAATATATGAAATAGGGAATTAAAAAATAATAGAGAAAATCAATGACACCAAAAGTTGATTTTTCAAAAAGATCAACAAAATTTGCAAACCTTTATCTAGACTGAACAAGAAAACAAAACAAAACAAAACAAAACAAAAAAGAGAGAAGACTGAAATTACTAAAATCAGAAATAAAGCAGGGGCATCCTTACATTGTCGTTATGGTTTTTTGTAGTGGTGAGATTTAGCTTTTTTCTCTTTCTCGTTTACATTTTTGTCCTACCAGTGGGTTTTGTTCTTTCTTGTGTATTCATGATAGTGATTATTGTTTTTCAGATTCCAGATGCAGGACTTCCTTGAGGATTTCTTGTAGGGCTGGTTGCGTGGTGGTGAACTCCTACAGTTTTTGTCTGGAAAATACAGTATTTCTCCCTCATTTGTGAAGGATAACCTTGCTCAGTATAGTATTATTGGCTGGCAAGTTTTTTCTTTTAGTATTTTGAATATATATTTATTTGAATATATACATACATACACACACACACACACACA
>NW_007734693.1:19899-34644 GCF_000696425.1 Galeopterus variegatus | reverse complement strand
TTAGTATTTTGAATATATATTTATTTGAATATATACATACATACACACACACACACACACACACATATATCATCCTATTTTCTTCTGGCCTATAGAGTCTCTGTTGAGACATCTGCGTTAGTCTGATAGGGGCTCCGTTATAGGTGACTTGATGTTTTTCTCCTGCTTCTTTTAAGATTCTTTGTCTTTGAGTTTTGCCAGTTTGTCTGTAATGTGTCTTGGAGAGGATCTTCTAGGGTTGAATCTGTTTGGGGATCTTTGAGCCTCCTGGATCTGAAGGTCCATGTCTCTCCTTATACCTGAGTTTTCCATTATTATTTCATTGAATAGGTATTACATGCCTTTTCCTTTCTCCTCCACTTCTGGAACACCCATGATTTGAATGTTTGAGTGCTTAAGGTTGCCTGCTAACTCTCTTAGATTTTCTTCATTTAAAAAAATTTTTTTTCTTTCTCTTTTTTTTTGTTGTCTGCCTGCATTATTTCAAGAAGACTATCTTCAAGATCAGAAATTATTTCTTCTGCTTGTTCTATCCTGCCACGTAAACTATTGGTTGTGTTTTTTATTTTGTTGAGCAAATCTTTCAGTTTCATGAGTTCTGCTATGCTCTTTCTTAAAAGTATTAAACTCTTTGTAAATTTCCTCCTTCATATCCTGGATTTTTTTTTTCTCATTTCATTATGTTGTCTAACTGAGTCTTCTCATATCTCAGTGAGTTTCCTTAAGATTGTTGCTTGGAATTCCTTTTCAGTCATTTCAAGGGTTTCCTGTTCTATAGGGTCTGATGTCTGAGAATTACTATATTCATTTGGTGGTGTCATATTTTCTAGGGTTTTCACATTTCCTGTTTATCTACATTGATGTCTGGTCATCTGGTAGAGCAGTTGCTTCTTCTATTGCTCTGGAGTGGGCTTTGAGGTAAGAGACGTCCTCTTCTCTTTCTGGTCTCTGCTAGTGACTCTCCTTGTGTCAATGCAATTGACTGTCTTTGGGCCATCTGCATGGTGGCTGTGGCAGTGGCTGTGGTGAACCACTCATGCAAAAGTGGTGTTTTCAGCATGCTCTCTTGCCTGCTTCTGGGTGAAGGGGGCTGGCTACCCTTGGCTCCTGCCTAGGACCCTGTGTGTTGCTCTCTTGCCTGCTTCCGGGCCTGGGATGCACTTTTTGACAAAATATTACCACCCTTCCCCAGGAAAA
Source organism: Galeopterus variegatus (assembly GCF_000696425.1). NCBI lineage: Eukaryota > Metazoa > Chordata > Mammalia > Dermoptera > Cynocephalidae > Galeopterus > Galeopterus variegatus. The sequence goes on along the minus strand of NW_007734693.1, from coordinate 33,447 downwards.
CACAAATGTGCATATGCAAAGCATGTTTCTGCCATTTTCTAAGACATTCGTATCATCAGTTGTGATCAGCAGAACAATGGCTCCCAAAACATCCATGTCCTAATCCCTGTGAATGTGCTGCCATCTATGGTAATAGAGACTTTGCAGATGTGATGAAGATAAGGATATTGAGAAGAGGAGATGATCCCAGGTTATCCAGGTGGGCCCAGTGGAACCACAAGGATCTTTATAAGGAAAAATGGAAGGCAGGGGAGTCAGAGAGATTCTATTTGAGAAAGGCACAACTTGCCATTACTGGCTTTGAAGGTGGAAGGAGGTGCCCTGAGCTGAAGAATGCAGGCAGCCTCTAGAAGCCGAAAAGGCAAGAAAATGGATCCTCCACTAGAGCCTCCAGAAAGAACCAGCCCTGCTGACAGCTTTGTTTTAGCCCAGTGAGACTCATTTTAGACTCCTCATCTCAAGAACTGTAAGAGAGGAAATTGTGTTTGTGGTCATTTGTTACGCAGCCACAGGACACTTGCACATGAGATTTCAGCCTGTGTTAGGGCATGGAATCTGGAGGCAGCCATGTGGCTACTCCTGACTGTGCTGAGTGACTCCTGTCCAGTGACTTAACTTTCTGACTTCACTCCTTACCTGTAAGCGTGAGTCATTACTGTGCCCACCTCACGAAGTTTACAGAGGTCATGCTCTTATCTGATGGCACAGCTCCTACCACATGCTCCATTGTTGAGATGGCATCACCATGGCCACAGACACCCTCCCCTCACCCTTGTGGATGAACTGGCCAAGTCTGGGAAGCACTTCTGCAGATGGGGGACAGACTTCCCATTCACTAATTTCCTCAGAGAGGGAAGCTTCATGTCCTTGAGGGTAGTGACCAGAAGCCCCCTCCTGAGGGCCAGGGAGAGGGGAGGAAGGGGATTCACACATGTGAAGATAGCTGGACCCTGGACCCCAGGACCTCAGCCTCAGTGGCGTGTCCATGCCCAGGGTGCCCTGGTGCTGGACATCTAGGAACAGGGCTGTCATGAGCAACAGCAGATGCGGGAGGACCAATGTCACTCATGTTGCAGTGCGTGAGCTGCAGCAGACTTGGTGGGGTTGTGGGAGGCTCACCCTGCACAGACCTGGGCAACAGGAAACCTGGGGAAACCAGAAGGTCCTCCTCAATGTTGTACTGTGTGTCAGATTTCTGAGACTTCCCCACACCTCAGGGTGCAGGTGCAGGAACCTCCACCCCAAGCATTCTTTGTGCCAAGCTCCTGTGTCGAGTCCTGCTTCCAGGTGGGAGGGGCTCCTGAGCCACCATGCTTCTTTCTTATTAACCTCACTGCCCCCTCCCACCCCTCTGGATGAATGGCCAGGCCCCAGTCAGTCATACTTTACCCGAATGTGACGAAGAACACTTGCTGCTGTCACCCCAGCAACATGGGACAAAGTCTTTGCAGCCTGGCACTGTCCATGTGAAATGACCGACTGTGGGTCTGAGGCCACTCCTGCTCAGGTGCAGGTACACACACAGTGTATCTGCTGCTGAGTCTCCAACTGCCAAGACATTTCTGCTGCTACCAGGCTCCCTGCCTTCCCCGTACCCCCAGCACCCTCCATCTCGTCAGCCCCTTGGTGCTTGATTGAGGCTCTTATAAACATGTCTGCATTACCCAAACTGGAATGCGACTCAGGGCCTGCCCTCTTGGGAGATTTCAGATTGCATGCTTGTCTTGGGAGATTAGAAATGTGCCTCTTTGTGTTTCTTATTTGCTGAGAAATCCCTGGTCCCCTAACTGAGATTTATCTCTGAAATCTCAGTTGGAAAAATTAGGGAGATTATTTCTTGAGGAAGTATTACAAATTATAATGCAAAAGCATTTTATTTCAAAGAAATGTATCTTTCCCTTTTGATCTGCCTTTAAAATACACCCCACAACCCACTCAGAATCATTTCTGACAATTCACTCATCAATTAAGTTTGCTCCAGTGATGCACACAGATATTGTGCTAGCACGTACCATAAATCATGCCAGGGATCTGCAAGACGGTGACTGGCTGCAGATAAATATGGTTTCTTTTCTATTCAGATGGGAGCATGGCATGGGGGAGGGGCCCTGTGAGTGTGAGTGGGTTGTGTGCATGCATGTGTAAAGGCCTGTGTGCGCACATGTGTACGAGTTACATGCATGTGTGTGTGTATGTGTGTATGTTGGGGGGTGGGCAGTGTGGCCGGCATGTGGAAAAGACAGTGCGAGATGCATTTGGGGCTCCAGGACAAGTTCATGAGCTCTTGGGACCTCAGCCCCTCCTGTGAACTCCAAGGCCCCTTTGCTGTCCCAGCCACTGTCAGCCTGATGGGACGAGAAGAATGGGGACTTGCAGTCAGACCACTTCACCTGGCATCCTGGCACCACCACTCTCTGGTCTGTGAGGTGGAACAAGGGTGTAATCCCCCTGCCCCTTCTTTTTCATGTGTGGCAAGTTGCTTAGGGTGTCATCACCAGCTCCCAAGGCCATGCAAGGATCTCAGACGGGGCTGTGGGGAGAAGTGTTTAGTACATGATCAGTGCCAAGACCACACTGCCCCCGAGAAGGAGGCTTTGCTGGAATTTGCCTGGTTGTGTGTCATTACAGTGCTTTTTCAGTCATGAACAGTCCTAGTTTAGACAAAGCTCTTATCTTTTAGAGGGGTCTGGGAAGTGTTGGGGGCACAGAGGAGGCTGGTCAGACACTAGGGAGACCCCAACAATCACAGTGCCCAGCACCAGGGTGATGGCCCCATGTCCCCCTGCTGTTCACAGCCACCTTTCCCTTGACACCCGGCAGCCTGTAGCTCAAGCCTCTGAGTCGCATAGCTGTTGGGCCACCAGCATGTCTGAGATTCCCAGACAAGGCTGGCCAACAGGTGCACCTGGTCCCGGACCCCTCTCCTCTGTCCTGCAGATGCTACCTTGTCACCATGTGACTTTTCCCTGAGTTGGAACACATGCTCTTCTCATTCCATCATGAAACACCATCACCAGAGCCACGCAGCGAGGTTCACAGGTGAAACTGGGGGATCGTAGCCCAGATGCGGAGCACGTTGCTTGCACTGCCGTGCACCCTGTTGCTTGGCATATACCGCCACCCTCTGCTTCTGCCAGGCCCCTTGGCTCCTGTGTTATTGGGACTGGTCTTCACTGTCCATCAAGACCTTTCTGCAGTCTTCCCCTTTTCTTGAGTTCTAGGACACCTCAGTCATTTCCTTTAGGCTGTCAATAGTACCTGCACACTTGCATTGCTTTTTAGGCAGACCAATTTAACTCCCATTTGTCTTAACCTCTCCCATAGACACCATTCATGGGTCTTTTCCTTTCATAGCTAAAAGTTCCATTTACAATTTTCCCTAAACTTAAAAAATTCCACAGCTGAGATTAATTCATCCACTTTTCCAAAATGAACGAACAGATATAATCAGTTTTTTTTAATTGCTCCCCCCACCCCCCCATCACGTAGGCAGTAAGCTCTCTTAAAGCCAAAGCAATGTGGCAAAAGCTTATGCAGGTGAAAAAGCAAAACTAAAACCTTCTCCCACAGCAAACTTTTCACAATGGTCTCCCACGGTAGTTTTTCCTGTCACCATGACGACCTCAATCCCATATTCTGTGACCAGGGGCAGGGGCATGGTCAGGAGGTTGAGCCTGCCCATGGGGCCTTCACCCACAATTTGGGGCTGTTTGCTCCAGTCTCATCGGTAATCCTGTCCTCTGCTTGTGGTCTCTTCTTGACGTCTTTTTATTTGTAGCACCTGCCATGTCAACTTCCAGACGTATTCAGGGGATCTTTTCCACTGAGCCTGAGTTTATCATTGGGGTCTACATGTGTCATCTCCAGGCCCAGCCATACAGCAAATGAACAGAAAAGTTAAAAACATTCTTCGTGTGGGTTTGGTGAAGTGATAAGGAAATTCAGAGCACCAGCGGGGACTGGAGTTCCAGGTGAGGTAAAGAAGGGGGTCAGAAAATGAGAAGAAGTTCAGCATTTCTGGAGCACATTTGAGCAGACACAACACAAGAGGAGATCTGCAGAAGGCTCATGAAGATGCTCGGCATTAGGAGTCAGTAGGGAAATGCAAATTAAAACCGTGAGGAGACACTGTTAACACTAGAATGGACAAAGTGAAGGTACTGACCAGACCAAGCGTTGGTGAGGACGTGCAGCAACAGGGCGCTCATTTATTGCAGGTGGAAGTGCACAGTGGAGTGGCTGCTCTGGAAAGCAGTGTGGCAGTTTCATAAAAAGTTACGCATGGAGTTACCACATCACTGAGGACTCCAACTCCTTGGTATTGCCCTAGAGAAATGAAATTAAAGTTCACATAAAACTTGTGCATGAATGTTGATAGCAGTATTATAGTCGTAACCACCCCAGACTAGAAACAGCCCAAATATTCTTTGGTGAGTGACTGGATAAACAAACTGTGGTATATCCACACACCAAAATACTACCCAGCAAATAAAAGGATCGTGAGTTGATATACACCACCATGGATGAATCTCAAACGCATTATGGTAAATGAAAGAAACCAGGCACAAAAGGATACCTGGTATACAATACCATTTATATGACACTCTTAAAAAGGCACAGCTACAGGAACAAAGAATAGATCAACGGTGGCTGTAGATGAAGAGGGGAGAGCAGGAGGGACGTGGAATTGCTCTGCATCCTGACGGTGAAGGTGGATGTGAGAAGCTGTGCTTGTAGAAAAGCTTGTGGCATTGTTCACCCAAAAAGGTGAATTGTGCTGTATGTAAATTTTAAATAAATTTAAAACTGGAACACAAAAGGGAAAAAATGTTTCTTGTGATTGCCTGGACTTCCAACTCCTTCTGTTTAAGCAAAGTGTATGCTTTGGTATAAGCCCCCCACATGCCTTGGCTGTACCCATCCTGCTATGTTAAATAAATTTAAAACTGGAACACAAAAGGGAAAAAATGTTTCTTGTGATTGCCTGGACTTACAACTCCTTCTGTTTAAGCAAAGTGTATGCTTTGGTATAAGCCCCCGACATGCCTTGGCTGTACCCATCCTGCTATGTCATCTTGTTGACTTTGATATTTTTCGGGTGTTTACAGTTGGCAAGGAGTTACCACTTTCAGATGAAAGCAGAAGTCTGAGCAGACAGGTGTGCTTGTACAGGATCCGGGTGTGCAACTTTAAGATGGACCTTTCGGTATGGAGGTTCTGGGAATGAGAAAAACAGGCCAAGACAGATGCGCAGCCAGGCAGATACCCAAGGCAGACAGGAGAGTTCCTGCAGGTTAGAACCATGACTGCAAAATTCCCCTAGAAAACAAAAAATGCCAAAGATATGCAGTAATTAAAATTATGATTAGCCAGAACCAGATCACTTAGAATATTAAATGAGCTGGATTGTGTTTCTCTCCTTATTTTTCACTGCCCTCTACCTGGAGGGTAGAAAGAGGTAAGAATTTTGTGTTTCAGTTAACATTTCAGCTGTAAGTCAGAGAAATCCTAACTTGAAAACTTACACCAAAATGAAAAATTCTGGAGATTCCAGGTGGACTGATCTGGTAATCAATGGTCTACTTAGGGACAAGGCTTTCTCTGCTCTGCCTGTTGGCTTTGGTTCTCAGACATGACCCTCATGGTCAAAACGTGGCTACCATAGCACTGAGCATCTCATCCTTACACAACTTTGCCCCAAGGCAGGAAGAGAGAACAGTCTTGCACCTCCTTTTGAAGTATGGGAAATCTTTTCCCGGAGCCCCATCATGACTCAACCCCAGTTCCAGTGGGCACATGCCAGTGGTTTTAGAACTACACCAATCACGGCCAAGGGGACTGGTTCACCTAATCGACATGCATTACCCCCAGCTCCTCTACATTACATGGGCACCTGATGCATAAGAAAATAGGTGTTTATTCTCCAAGTGAAGAGGAAGAGGTGGGGACAGGTGTCAACTTCTTGTGTGGTTTTCACAAAGTAAATTTCACAACATCTTTTGGCCTCTAATTTGGCACATGCTTCTCCACATTCTCAAAGGGCTTTGGAGTAAAACGGGAAAGTGAGCTGCTGACTTTCATTAAGGATCAGATGTCCCTGAGAGCTGTACAGTCTGTTAGGAGAAGTTGGCAGGGGTGGCACTGACATTGTAGTGGGGCGTGGAGACAGCCTGGAGGCCCACCTGTGATGGGAACTAACAATCAGTTAACTGCCCTTAGCCATCAAGGAGAGTTTGGTACATTCATCATATCACCGTTCCTAGGACACATGGACACTTCTACATTTAGAGATACGCCCAACAATGAGGATTTTTATAGAAACCAGAAAAACGTTTCCTGATTACTCTTCAGTTAGCTCTAATCATTCATTCATTCAGTTAACTGGGACATTTTCCCAAGCCTCACAGTTAATTGAGACTTTCCATTATGGCACTAGCAAAGCAAGAAAAGAAAGAAAGAGGAGGAGGGAAACAGGAAGGCCACGGAGTCTGAAGAGAGATGAGAGGGAAGAGATTTGGGAGCTGTGGGGCAAAGCCAGGAGCAGTAGGAAGTCAAGTGCCTTAATTAATCTTTCAACAAATGCTTTTGAATCTCTCCTCTGCTGAAGGCTGTGTTGGGCACTTCTGGGACACAGAAAGGCAATGAACCAGCCCCTGTGTTTAAAAACCTTCTAATCTAGCAGGGGAGATCATAAGAACACACATAATTGTAATGCACAGTACTTGTGATCAGTGGCTGAAGAAACCAGGAGGAGATGAGGAGCACTAGATTCAAAGAGCTGAGAGCACCTCCCTGCCTGGGCAGAGGAAGGCTCCGGGTGTGGAGCAGTTGGGTGCTGTCTTCCGCTCGTGAGCTGTTGTCCTGACGGATGCCGATGGCTGACTTATCACAAGGAATTTGTGAAGCAGTTTGCAACCTTTCAGAACTCAGGTGTGGTTCTATAATTAAATAAGTCATTCGCAGTTTTGATTGACAACTGATTGCCCGTCCCCATGTCAATCACCTGCTCCCTTCCCTCCTCCACCCCTCAAGCACACACATCTCTAGCTTCCCTGAGCTTTCATTGTACGGGGAGTTCAGGTGGTTTAATGATTGATGATGGTAACGTGGGTGGACGCTGCCATCACAGACAAGGCGAGACTTTTAAGGTGAGAAATAACGACCAAGTGGGAGGGATTCAGAAGTACTTTCTGCCCTTCTCGAAAATGCTTTCCCTGTTAGGGAATCACACACTGAACTGTCACTTCCCTGACTCCACACCTGAGAAGAGTGGGTGCTGATCGACCCCAGAATCAGCGGGGAGGGAGGGGTCCTTCATCCCCTCGCCCCACCTCATGTGCTTCTGAGTAGCTGGCCACAGAGACCTCTCCAATTCCTGAATCTTCACCTTGGCTTTCATTAAAACCACCAACATCATTCGCTGACTATTCCATTCAGTTCTGAAGTCTGTTCAATTTTTATGGAATCCCATTAAAGTTCACTGCAGATATGTTAAAAACTTTAAGTGTTTCACAGGAAGTTTTAAAACACTTTGTGTGACTTTGGCTGTGTAGAACAAGGGCATTGGAGACTTGCCCCATCACCCTTGACTGAAACCAGAGCCGAGACTGAGTCCCGTGTCCCACGGACATGGACCTCCGTGAGGCTGATGCTGAGGACTGAAGAGTCCCATACAGAGGCTGCATTAGTCCATTTCTGTTGCTTATCACAGAATACCTCAAACTGGGTAGTTATAAAGGAATGAAATTTATTTCTTACAGTCTCGGAGGCTGGAAAGTGCAAGGTCCAGGGAACACATCGGGTGAGGGTCTTCTTCTGGTGGGAACTCTCTACAAAGTCCCACGGTGACCAGAATGTCACATGGTGAGAGAAATGGGCTGAACAACAGAGAAATAATCTTCTCACTTGCTCTCCTTACAAAGCCATCAGAACCACTCCTATGACAACCCACTAAACCATCAACCCATTACTCCATGAATGGATCAACCCATTCATGAGGGCACAGTACTTTAATCTAATCACCTCTTCAAGGCCACTCCTTTCAAATACCGTAATTGGATTTCTCACCCTCTTAACACTGTTGTTACAATGGGAGTCAAGTTTCCATACATGAATTTTGGGGGTCACATTTGACCCATAGCAGAGACCCACCCCTTCAGGCGTCTACTGCCCCAGCCCCAAGCTCAGTCCAGGGCACTTCACGTGGCTCTGCAAGTGGGCAGGGTCCAGGGACCTGTGCAAACCTGCACTGTCCGGTATGGCAGCCACTGGCCACAGGGGACCATTGAATACTTGAAATGTGACTTTTCTGAATTGAGATGTGCTGTAAACATGAAATACACACCAGATTTTGAAGACTTAGTGTAAAAAAAGTATGTACAATATCTCATTTACATTTTTATATTATCTACATGTTGGAATGATAGTATTTTGGATGTGTTGGGTTAAATAAATACTTTGTTAAAATTAATTCCACCTGTTTCCACCTGTTTTCATTTGGCTGCTAGAGAATGTAAAGTCACACATGGGGCTTGTGGGTTGTAACTTCCATCACCTCCCTCTGCCTCCCTCCTCCCTGCAGCCCGGGAAACCCTCCTGTGGGCATGGGGTGGAAGCCCAGCTCTCTCCTACAGCATGTCTCCTGGACTACTCTGTCCTCCATGCAGGGGCTTTGGGAAAAAAAAAAAATACCGCAGCCACATCTGCTTGTCCTCCCCTGAGACCATGACCGATTACGCTCCGAGCTTCTTAAATGTTTTCCATGATGGGAAAAGGTGGGCATATGTCCTGCTAGCACCCGAGAGAGGCAAAGAGAGTCAGCTCAGGGATTGGTGGGCGGACAGCTCTGGGTGCGTGGAATCCCCATGTCCACGTTGTGTGAATCTCACGAATCCCGCTGTACAGGTCAGAACATGAGGCTCAGGAGATGAGACTGTGCCCTCTGACATATGTCCTGCTAGCACCCGAGAGAGGCAAAGAGAGTCAGCTCAGGGATTGGTGGGCGGACGGCTCTGGGTGCATGGAATCCCCATGTCCACATTGTGTGAATCTCACGAATCCCGCTGTACAGGTCAGAACATGAGGCTCAGGAGATGAGACTGTGCCCTCTGGGCTCTCAGAGTCAGCGGGAGGCTGAGCCCAGGTCTCTCTGACCCTGAAACCTGTTCTCTTTGTATTATTAAAAATGGATATTTAGGAGTGCCTCATCGATGAGCCCAGTTTATCTGTACAGTCATGTGTGAGAAATGCGTCGTCGTGCAAACGTCACGAGTGTAGAGCGTCACACAGGCGTCAGTGGCGCAGCGGCTGCAAGGTATGTGGAATCTGTTGCTCACTGCCATTGTATATGTGGTCCGTTGTTGAGCAGAAAGGCATTTTCTTACATTCCAAAGTAATTCTAAGCCCCCGGGATCGGGACCATGCTTGGTCACCCCTCCTTCGAACGTGCCCTGCCGGCAAATGACACAAGTTATTTGCTGGTCTCCAGCACTTGCTGTCACCTTTCTTCACTTTTTGTTCTTCTTCAAGGTGGCAGGAAAGGGGGGTCCATGGCTCCCAGGCTTTCTCCAAGCTCTCCAGTCACTGCCTTGCTTCTAGAGCACTGGGCAGTCAGTGTTAGGGCTGGCCGTCTGCCAGCACCCCTGTGCCTCTGAGAAATGCCAAGTCACTGTCCGTGGCCCCCCAGGGTCCGCCAGCCCTGGAGCCCATTTGCCGGCCACAGGTGGCTTCGTTACCTGCAGCACTTTCTGAACTGCAGCTGCAAGGCTGGCTCACCGGCCCGTGTTGTGGTCGGAGACTGAGGCAGGCCTGGGCCGTGGGGGCCTCTTCCCTGCGGGGAAGAACAAGATCAGCACCCAAGAGAGGCAAAGAGTTGGGTCAGGGACTGGTGGGTGGACAGACAGCTCTGGGCACATGGAATCCCCACGTCCAGTGTCCAGGGCCCTGGCTCCTGCTGCTTGGGCACCTGGGGTGTTGCTCAACTTGAGGTCATGGTCAGCACCTGACTGATCCAGCACTAGCTAGCTGCCATTGGGGTATTTGTGTTCCACATGGTCCCTGCGGCGTTGTGTCCTCCTGTGCACAGTGAAAGGCTGTCTGTGCTGTCTCTAAGCCCTCCTGCTGTGAGAGCGCATGGCTCTGCTGCGAGCTCTCTCCCTGGAGAGACAGCTCCATGGGCCCCTGAGAACTAATCTGTGTTTGCTGAGTTGTGAAACCACTTGCCCCCTAAGAGCCCTTGTTGTTCTAGCAAGGTGGCTGCCAGGCAGGTCCCACAGGTGTCCTGAGGAGCTCAGCAGCTTTCCTCACCCCAGCAGGGGTCCAGAGTCTGTTTCCGCAGATGGGTCCAGTCCAGGGGTGAGCTTGGCTGGGGAGCAGCCCCGAGGAGGTCAGCCCCTTCCCCAGCTCTGAAGACACTTAGCTGTGCACAGTACGAAGGGAGGCGCTGCTGAGCCCATGTCGGTGCCAGCCACTCGCGGGTTTGCTCACACATCTCTCCCATGGCCTCCGAGAGTGTGAGAAACTGGCAGGGAGGAGGGTCCTTGGGCCTGACGATGGTTTAGCCCCACACTGATTTCTTCATCTGAAAGATGCAGGAGGAACCATGTGCTTCCAGGACTGTGGTGGAGCAGCGAAAGTATGTGAATTAAAGGCAGCTCTGCAGAGTGGCTGAGAGCCTGGGCTGCCACTGGACACACAGGTTCAAGTGACTTACTGGGCCCTGCGGAGTCGTGTGATCCTGGGTGAAGGGGGCCTCCTCAGAGCTGGGTTCTTCCCCTTGGGGCAGGGATGGTAGCTGTCCTCACCCCGAAGGGATGTGGCAAGGACAAGATGAGTCGGGTGAGCCCAGCATGTAGGGCAGAGGCCCCCATGCACGCACAGCTGGTCGTCGTAGCCTCTGCTGCGGTGAGTGTTACACAGCATGCCGCCTGGAGTGACAACAGTGTGACTCATGAGAGCATGTAGCAAATATGTGCTTGCTTTTCTGTGTTCCAGTGCTGTGTTTCCAAGCTCCTCCACATCATGGTATGTACAGGCCATAACAACATTGTCTGGCTCGGGGAATTGGAAGGGCGAGGTTGCTGGAAGCCGCTGTGACCAGCCTGGGACTCTGACTGCCCTGCCCTGTCTGGCTGTGCAGCAGAGCTGTGGTCGGCCCCCTGTAGTCCATTCCTAGGCTCCCAGGTGCAGCTCACTGTGCTGGACTGTCCAGGGAAGGTTTCCTCCACCCTGGCACTACTGATATTCAGGGCCAGAGAATCTGGGGACAGTTTCGGGGCTGTCTCACCCGTGCATCACAGGGTGTTTAGCAGCATCCCTGGCCTCTACCCACCAGATGCCAGCAGCACCCACCTGGTTGTGACAACCATAAATGTCTCCAGCTATTGCCACATTTCTTCCGGGAGATGAAATTGCCTTCTTGGGAGAAGCCCTGGTCTGCAGTGTCCACCATCATCTTCTTTTGCTGGGAGCTTCTGGTCTCCTTCTACTTTATAGAATTGGGTGGGAGCCTGGGTAACTAAACTGCCTGACACTTAGGGTCTCTGGGTACCAGCAGTATGCACAGAGATGGGCTCGTTCTCCACCAAGTGCCTCCCATCTGGGCAAATTTGGAAGTGTTGGGAAAGATGCCTGCTTCTTCCTCTAACCTCTTTATTTTTTCTCCCCAGGGATGGATGCCTTAAATCCCTACTGCAGGAGACAAATCTCATCATTTCCCAGCAGTGATCCATATTCACTGTTATTCAGCACTTATGCCAAGATAGAAAAAGTCAATAGCAGAGGCTTCCCCATTTCAGCTCTGGCCATGGTCAGGGCACCTGGGAGCTGGGGAAGCAGAGGCAAGAGCCGAGGACATACAAGCCAGCTCCGTCCCCGTCACTGTTTCTCCAGTCCTGGTCCCATCTGGATCTGCTTTGAATTCCATTCAGTCTAGGGGCCAAAGTAATACATTTTGCTTCCCTAAAAATAACAGGCTTGGTAATACTGAAAAGAGCCATTTGCGTGTTTACTGTTGAAACCACATGGAAATTAAAGTTCTATCAATTATAACATAGAAGCTTCCTTAAATTTAAACACCCACATGCAATTCACTCTGTTTGGGAGTGTGTACACAAAGCTGATACCAAACAGTATTAAATGATCATTAGGGGCAGACCGTGGAGACTTTTGGGCTGGTGCATCTCCAGGCTGAAGATGCTGCCGAGCTGACAGAGTACCCGGCACTGATGCACGAAGCTCTTTTCCACTGTAGTTTCTGGGGGTGCTGAAGTCACCAGTGGCTGTGGATTGCAGTGATGAGGTGGAAGAGGGTGATCTACCCAGTCTGATGGAAGCCAAACTGGTTAAACATGTTAAAGAGATGCGTCACTCGTCTCTACAGAGCAGGGAGTCAAAAGAGCACATGCGTGTGACCAATGGCCACAAGCAGTATCAGGCCTCCCCTCCCTTTCCATCTGATTCTCAAAACCCAGTGCTCAACATTCTTTGTTTTGTTTTGTTGGTGGCTGACTGGTACAGGGATCTGATCCCTTGACCTTGGTGTTACTGACACTGCACTCTAACCAACTGAGCTAGCCAGCCAGCCCTGCAGTGCTCAGAATTCTGAGCCCCCAGATCAGGTCAGTCCTGCTCCCTGCCCTCCCTGCACTCTGATCACATCTTGAAATTTGCTTTCATCACATACCCCTTAGTTATAGGTTTGAATGTTTTTCTCCCAGCTATATTCCCAGCATGAGATCTGACACAGAGAAGCTACCGTTTATCCATCCATCCATCCACCCATTCATCCATCCATCCACCTATCCATCTATCCATCCATCATTTATGCATTTATCCACCCATCTATACATTTCTTTATTCATCTATCCATCCATCATTTATGCATTTATCCACCCATCTATACATTTCTTTATTCATCTATCCATCCATTTATCCACCTATCTATCCATTTATCCATCCATCCCATTTATTCATCCATCTAACATGCTATGGATCACAACTCTTATTTACCTGTCAGGTTCCTTCATTTATGAAAATTGAAGTCAAGTGGGGATAACAGACAATGAACTAATGGGAAATAACCATATCTGTGAGAAGTGCTATGAAACAGAAGAGTGGGGGCAGTGGTGTTGGGTTACCTCTGAGGGCTAGGGTCTGGCTACTCCACTTAGGTGGTCAGCAAAACTCTGCCTGAGGAGTGGAATTCAGACCAGGCTGAAGGAGCTCCAGAGAACCCTCAAGGGCCCAGTGAGACCAATAGGCAGCAGCAGTGATCGCCTGAGCACTAGTAAGTGCCTGGCTCTGTTGGGGGCTTTGCACGCTTTATTTCTTTTAATACTCTCACTGACTGTGGCTGTCTCCATTCTCTAAAGTAGGAATCTGAGACTGAGGAGGTTACAGGAACCCAGCTGGTGGCTAGAGGAAGCAAGGTCCCAAACCAAGACTGCCTAACTCTGAGGGCCATGCTTGGGCTGGACCTCTGGGGAGAGTTGCTTAAGAAAGAGTGTTTTGTGTGTGTTTTGTTTGTGTTTGTGTTTGTGCAAGCCTCCA
>NW_007734693.1:14677-19360 GCF_000696425.1 Galeopterus variegatus | reverse complement strand
TTGCTTAAGAAAGAGTGTTTTGTGTGTGTTTTGTTTGTGTTTGTGTTTGTGCAAGCCTCCAGAGGGTGCACTCCTGTTCTGCAGCATGTCCGTGGCCAGCACACATCTTCTGGACGCCGCTGGGAGTGCCCACCACGGCACAGTCTGCCTCCTCCCTGCGCAGGCTGAGGGGGACAGGATAGCGCACTTATTTTTATTTTGTTACTTTTTACTTTGGCAAGCCACTCGCATTCTGTGACTTCCTTGGCACATGAGGCAGCCTTCTCTGACCTACCTGATGAGGAAGTCATCATTCTTTGTTTGAGCATTATTTTGATTAAAAAAACCCCACAAAAACAATAAAAAAGTCCATTCCAGACAAGCAATTCCCTTGTTTATTGATTTGTCCTGTCAGGTTCTTTTATGCAGACCTGCGTTTTATGATAAAACTCCAGTCTCGCCTCTGATGACAATAAATAATGCACTGTGCTTTTGTTGAGTGTTCCTGTGTCCATGCAACATCTGCGCGGGCTCATGGACGCATGGTTCCCGGCAGGCCCCATTCCTCCAAGTCACATACTACAGAGTTACAATCAATTTTCTTTTGCTGAAAGATGAGATCAAGATGGTCAGTTGGAATCCACCATCTGTAATTGCCAATTAAATTCCACGGTGTGCTGTTTCATATTACATCTTTTCTCAGCATAAGGATCTCTGCCAGCAGGTGGACCAGTAGCCCATGCCTTGACCAACAGTTCTCATGTGATTTCCTCCTCAAAATTTCTCCCTTCCTCCTGTCCCTACGACCCCCTCAAAAGGGGAAACTACAGTTGCTGGAAGAGCAAGTAGGATCCCGTATGCTTTCTTTAAAAGATGAATGAAAAGATGATAGAATTGCGTGCCACGCGTCCTGGTTTCTCCCCTGCAAGGACACCTGTGTTCCAGGCTGCAGGGCTTCCTTTTCTCCTGAGCCTAACCAGCCCTGCTGCAGCCTCGGTCTAGGCTTCCTTCTGCTTTCTAGGGCTTGGAGTCCCTCCGACTGCCCAGGCGTAGAAAACTGACATTTGGATCATTGTGGAGGAAGTGGAGGTTTATGACATCGGAGGAGCTGCCCGGAGAGCTGGGCCTGCCCACGTTCGTATCCACACACAATGAACAAAGAATATTCTTCCCAGAGAGGCAGCTGCCTCGGCTGGGGGCCAGGCCCGTGCTGCAGGAGCTGGGGCATATGGTGAGGGGGGTCCTAAAGGGAGCTCATTCCTGATTACCATGAGGGATTATAAAGCCAAAATCCATCTCCATTATGGCCCAACGCCAGTGCCAGTGAGACAATAAAGCTAATTAATGACTTCTGGAGAGGAGCCTGTACTCCCAAGATGCCATCAGAACAGCTCACATCCTGCTGTCACTCAGCCCCACCTGAGCAAGGGGAGACATGGCTGGTTCTTGACCTCATGGGTGTGTGGGTGGGGGAACTGGGGAAAACCTGTTTGACCATCCCCCAGAGAATTCTCTAGACTGCTGCATAGGAAGCAGAAAAAGTACAAGTTCTTTGACAACAATTATAAACTTAGTGGCTCCCTTGATGAACCAGTTGCCGCCTGTGATAGTAAAATGAACAATTCATCTCAGATTATTCGAAGGCAAATCACATTAAGTGTAAGAAATAAAAAGACAAATTGGCAATAGAATTTTGTGTGTGAACATAAGTAAACGATTTGCATGGGCGAGTGTGCTGTGAAGAAAGAAACCATGAAACAGGTCAGCCAGAGACACTGTCTTGAGCAGGTTATGGAAGGGGATCATGGGCCTGGGGCGCAGGCTCCTCTGCAAAGCTCTTTGCAGCTGGGTTTGCCAGAGAGCAAGTAACCAGATTTCATAAGGAGGGATTAACCTGTGAGGACCAGAATGGTATTGTCAACAATGTAACTGTTTTTTACACTACAGTTTTTAATGGGACAAATATTGATGTCATCCAGAGTAAGTCTTTCTTGGATTTTGTCCAGGTCCCCAGAGCTCCCGGGATGGAGTCTGCGGCTCTATTAGTTCCGATTTTGCTGGTGAACCCAAGAAGCAGTCGACTCTTTAAATTGCCAAGAGTCTCCTGGGACAGAAAGCCGCATGCCAGAGCTCTGTTGAGAAATGCTCAAATGTAGCCAGTCCCCTCTGCGCATGAAGCCTCCTTTTCTAGTATATTCTCCTGCATGGAAAAGAGGCCTTGGAAATCTCTGATGGAACTTCCAGTAATCTCACTCATGATAAGATGTGTCAGTGGAACTTATGACTGTGTGACATTTCAAAACCCACCATAGCACGATGCCCCTCCCCTGACGTCTCTTCTTTCTATTCTTTCTTAAATAAATATTAAAAAAAAAAATCAACTGTGAGTCACCTACTCTGCTTGGTGCTGGAGGTTTCACTATGCTCTCTAACCATGTGAAGTTTACGGTCAGGCAGGAGAGACCCAGAAGAGACTTTGCAGTAAGCGAGTTAGACTAACTACAGGGTGTCCGGTCCCCACATTGGGGCCTTCCTGTGTTGACAGGGAATCCTAAACCCTCACCTCCTAGCCCCAATGTCATACTTAAGTCCTTGTAAATATGATGTCCCCAAATATACTGTCATCACTAGTGCTGTGAGACACAAAGAGAGGGCTTCCATCTTAAAAGTTCTTCGGTCAAGTATATGTGGGAGAGCAGCCAAGGTGACCAGGTGCATTGACTACAGGACTTGTCAGGGCCTTCCTCAAGCTTACATGTTTAACGTGAGTCTTCGAGGGAGGGCACAGCCTGTCGTGTTTCCCAGCAGACTTCATTCACCAAGAAGCCCTTTGCTAGCACCTGCCTGGGAGTGCCCCCTGCAACCATCTACAGCGCAAATGCCAGAGGGTAGATGCTCCTTTCTGGCGTCCTGCTTGGTGACCTCTCAGCTTTGGATGAACACTTCTGGTGACAGGGAAGTCATT
This sequence comes from Galeopterus variegatus, assembly GCF_000696425.1. Classification (NCBI taxonomy): domain Eukaryota; kingdom Metazoa; phylum Chordata; class Mammalia; order Dermoptera; family Cynocephalidae; genus Galeopterus; species Galeopterus variegatus. Next base: position 16,416 of record NW_007734693.1, on the reverse strand, counting down.
ATTTGCCTATGTCACTCTGGGCCATGCATCGTCTGATGTTCCTTATCCAGATATTAGCACTGTTTCCCTGAAGCATCTTGCACGCAGCTGCCCTCTGCCTCCTTGGACACTGAGAACTATCTTTTTCTGCAGACTACCCTGCCTGGGTTGGACACATCCAGGTCCTTCAATTCTCCCTAACATCACATGACCACATCTTGTCGCCACCCTGGCCTTGCCTCTTTGGACACTGCCTAGTTTGTCCCATCACAGGAGATTGTTTTTCATGGACATCTGTGGAGCATTCTAGGGGAACTTATAAGCCCCACATCCAGTGGGCCTTTCACCTCCAGTGGGCCTTTCACCTCCAGCTTTTTCAAGCTGATACTTCTGTTAATGCAGCCCAGTGTCCATTAAATACTGTCTGGCAGCTGTGTCATATTAGCGACTTGAATAAAACTCTAAAAATGTCTCTCAAACAGCAATCTTGGGTTGCACATTTCTCCTTTATATTAGGCCTCACAATCAGCTTAACATAAGAATGTTTGCTATTCCCTCACCCCCTCCCTTCCCTCAAGGCTGGGACGTTTCAATAAGAATGGCTGGTGCAACTCACCCTGTCCCCTACTTCCTCCCTTTCTCTCAGTGTGGTGCGTTCTGATAAAAACGTCTTGTATGAAGCAACCCCCGCCCCCAAACAAACAAACAAAAACAACTGCAAAGCTGTTATGGAATGCTGAGTGCTCAGAATAGCTGCCCTACCCCTCCCAGACAAACCCTATAAAGCCTCTGCTAGACTGTACGAAACCGGAACACTGATCTTTCAGTTTCCCCTCCAGGTTTGCTGGAGTAAATTCCCTAGCTTGATAAACATTTGGCTCGGAGTCTTACATTCTGTTTGTCTTGTTGACCTCACACTTTACACCTGGCTGGCTGGGCTTTCCAGTCTCAGGCCCAGAAGCACATCCCGTTCTGTTCACCATCAGCCAGCTGGAGGCAGCTATCCTTGCTGCTGCCGGTGCTGACTGACCACACTTGTGTCATTCACAGATGTGATTAGTGTTGTCAGTGACTACATCCAGACAGGAGGCAGAGAGCAGGGCAGGGGTGGGCAGAGCCTTCAGTGAACATGTAGACACCAATCCCTCGTGGGCACTGTCCTTGTTCTAGCTGTGACGCCATCGAATGCAGCTGTTGTCGTGCAGGCACCTTGCCCCAACTCCATCTGCTGAATTTCAGTTTCTAGGAGAATGTCCCAGACATTGGCAACTTCAGGGCTCCACAGGGGTTCTGCTGTCTCCACCAGAAAAGACCAACTAATCCTGTGCACAGGGACTCCAACCGTGTTCCTTGTCTTGCCAGTGAAGCTCTGCTGGGGATATCTGCACAGAGCCAGGGGCAAAATCCAGGGCTTGTATTTACTGAGGTGTGTATTTACTGAGTGCCTCCCTGGGGCCAAGCACATGGTGGGGCAAAGACTCCGTGGTGAGTAAGGCCCCCCAGGGTGCTTTCCTTGTGGAGATGCCGGTCTCATCATAAGAAGAGTGTGGATCACACGATTGTGAAGGAATGTTGCATTTACCAGTGCTGGAGAAGTAGCCAATACTTACGGAAACCAGGCCTGCCCAGCCCAAAGCCCACTCTCCCTTCTTCTTTAACAATAAAATTCTTCTTTTCTTTTCTTTTCTTTTTTTTTTTTCTTTTTGTCTTTTTTCGTGTCCAGCAACGGACCGCAACCCTCAGTGTCGTGCCCGTACCGG
>NW_007734693.1:1940-14465 GCF_000696425.1 Galeopterus variegatus | reverse complement strand
GGGAGTGCCACCGCGCTCCCAAGCGGCGCACTGTAGCAGTGCGCCACCGGGCTGGCCCCTAAAATTCTTATTTTCCATAGAGCAAATTGCCCTCTCCTAAAAGACCCTCTCCTCAAACTCCTCTAAAGGGAAATGTGCCCTGTGACTAAGCTCTGCCCAGTGAGTCAGGCATGACAACCTTCTGGCCTTTTCTCCTCCTTCCACCCTGAAAATTGGACGTTATGGCTGGTGCCCAGCAGCCACTTTGGACTGTGAGGTAAGTGGTGTGTTGAGATGGCCAAGCAGAAATGCAGATGCCTGGGTCTTCAATGACCCAAGGCAGCCACCACTCTAGTGTGGTGTCAACCTGAGGATTTAGTTTACCTATAAAAGAAATATTTTCTCCAGTTGTATGTGGTTAACATAACCCTAACGTTAAATGTATTCTTTCATTTAATCCTTATCACAATTTATAGGGCAGGAAAAATTACTATCCCCAAGGCTGCCTATAAACCAGTGAAAAATGAAAATGTTGGCCCCTTTTTCAAAGAACCCAAAAAACTCTTTTCCTTCTCTCTCTCTTAGCCTGCCATGATGGCTTTTATTTGCTATTTACCATCATGGTCAGGGTAAGAGCAGACCCTCAAAGGCACCTGGGGCCCACCCTGAGACTCAGCATGCACTGTGAGCATACCCTGTCCTGGCCCCCCGCCCCCTGCCTGTGTCCTTTCCCTGGAGGGTGGAGGCCGTTCATGGTTGCTGGGTGGGGGTCAGGGGGGTGAGACACCAGTACCCAATCTGGGAGGCAGGGAGGCAAGGCTGCTCATGAGCCAAGGCTCAAGCCCTGGCACATCCTCCATCATTCCATCAGGCTTCACCTGCACACCCCAAATCCAAGCATAGATTATTAGGAATTTCAGGATGGTGAACACAGAGCATTAAATCCCAAGCATGGGTCCTTCTAAGCAAGAGGTCTTGAGTGGATGCACTGGTCGCCTCCCATAGTGCTAGCTCTGCTATGCCCAGGTCATAGATGAGGAAATTGAGGCACAGTGTTATCTGTGGTAAGGCATACCAGAGAGGCTTGGCATACATACTGAGAGCACATGGGGTTTGACAGAGGCGGGTCAGACCAGGCTTCCCTGGGGCGACCAGGATGATGAGCCGGCTGGGTGGCTGGATGGGTGGGTGGGCAGGTGCTGCTGCCAGAACCCCGCCTGACTGCGCACAACCAGGAGCATTCAGCTTGGGTTTACATCCCAGCTGTAAAATGGGACTGATCATGAAAGCCCGTCTCAGGCTCACAGGAGTCAGTTGGGGCCTGCGAAGGGTTTGGGCTCATCCTTGGTCTTTCTCTTCCAACCTCGTCCAACACTTTACTTTCAGGGATTTGGATATTGGTCATTTTCTCTTCTCTCTTCCTGACGTTGTGCCAGGCATGTGTCCTCTAACAGACTGGGAGACACAGAGAGCCAGGCCCACCTCTGCCTCCTCACCCAAGCTTGCTGAAGAAATGAGTGAGTCCCAGCACTTAGTCGTGGCTTGGAGAGGGAAGGTACCGTAAAGAGAGTTTGGAAAAAAATAAAAGGTATCCTGGTTTCCTTGTTGAGAGAGCCTACTCATGATTCTGAAAGCCCTTTTCAACAAGAGATTTCAGTTCCAGCAAGTCTGAACTGAAAATCGGCAGCTAATGATATTCCAAGACGTGTTCATTCATTCATTCATTGTTTCAATAGTGATTCCTGTGCACATACTATGTGCCAGCCACAGTTCCAGGGGCCAGAGATGCAGAAATATCCTGCTCTCATGCAGCGCCTTTGGACGTGCTTTTGATCATCACACAGCAGGTTAACATGCCAAGGAGGCAAATCACAGGGTCTCTGTCAGTCTTTATTTTCCAGGTCCCAAGGAGAAGTGTGGAATGACTTTACCAAGGAAGCCTCTGTCTCCCAGACAGACAGGGCGGGGCTTCAAGGCCAGCGAGCTGAAAGGTTGGGCTTGAGAAAACACTCCGCAGATGGAATACAATGTATCAATGGTATCATTCATTCATTCATTCAATACAGAGAGAGCAAAGGCAGCCTAATGTCTGCCCTCGCTGCCGTACTCTTTTGCAGGTAACAAGGCGCTTGGCCTGGCTGGTAGCAGAGATGATGGGCATTAGTTTGCATCAGTGAGATCTGAATTGAAAATGAAAGGGAATATTTGATGTTGGTGTGGAAAATTGTAGGCTGGAGGAAGATCTGAGTCACTCCTCTTGGATTTATTTCTATCAGAGCAAATAAAAGCCCCTTGTAAAGTTTGCCATTTACACTTTTTAAAACATGGTTTCCTGGTGGATTAGAAGGTTTAAACCCCAGCGCCACCACCAATGGGGCACAGAATCCCTGCCCCAGCCTGGGAGTTAGAGTTTCTAATTATGCCTTAAAGCTGCTAAATTCAGGCCACAGTGATTTCTTTTCCCCCTTATAATTATTGAAAACTATAGGTTTACCCAGGGGGCTTCTAGAAGAGCTCTACCTTTTGATACAAAAACAGGGACATACATCTGAAATGAAAAAACCCAACTCAAAAGTACCTGTGTCAGAAATGGAATGTGTTGCTCACGTCACTGGAAAGCTGTATTCAGGCACAGCGGGATCCAGGAACTTGATGCTGCTCTCGGGAGTCGGGCTCCTGCTCCAGGCCTCTTATCTGGGCTTCTCCCAGTGTGGCTTTGTTCTTGAGCAGGTTCTCTTGTCCTTTCAGACAAGGTGTCTGGCGGCAGCTCCTGGCTAGCAACCCGTTGGCCCAGCAGCTCTGTAGTCATCTCTCATTAGACCTTCCATGGTTAGAGGCTCATTTCTGAGCTATTCACTGTGGTCCAGGGAAATAAAGTCTGATTGGCTTGGCCAGGATCAGGTGCCCATCCTGCTGTGGGATGGCTGGAGTCAGCCCGTCCTAACCACAGGGACTGGGAGTGGGGAAGGGGTAGTTTCTTATTGAAAAAATCGGGGTGTTGTTACCAGAGTAAGGAAGAACGAGCCCTCAGTAATTGGGCAGCAGCCACCTGCTATAATAGATGGTGGACCACCACGGTCAGCGCTGAGCACACCAGGTTCATCTGGATTACCTCCTGGATCACCTCCTGGATTATCCCCTGAATCCTCAGACTGCCCCTTTGGGGTCGAAGGCACAGGAATATCCCCTTAATCATGAGGAGTCTGAGGGTCAGAATAACAAAGTGACTTGTCTGAGGTCCCCTAGCCTGGGTCCAGCCCAGAACTAATGGGTGCTCTCAACCACCCTGTCTGCTGCTGGCCTGGGAGGTGGGGCAGGCAGGGCCCTGGAGACCATCTACAAGCATCATGATTTTCAATCAGGGTACATCACCTTTGCTATGGGCTTCTTCCTGAAGCAGAGATAGGAACTCATGATTCTGAGATTCCTTGGCAAGAGTGACTTCAGTGCTCTACCCGATACGCACATGGGGTGACATTTAAGTGGTCAACAGATGTTCAAGGGACCACAGGGAAGTGCATGGCTTTCCTGGCATTGAGAGCAGCTCTGAGCCAGGGCAGTGCCAGGGGATACAAGTCAATGTGGAGGAAAGATGTGTTGAGGACACTGCATCTGGAGCAGAGGAGATGGGAAGCAAGATGTGAATGGAGCCATACCATAGTGTCTTGTGGTCCCGTGGTCTCATGCAAAGATACAGGATGACAGATCAGCTGCAAAAACCTGGTCTGTGGAGAGAAGCAGAAGCTCCGGTGTGTCCAGCAGTCAACTGTGGTGGCCGAGAGCTTGGGCCCTTTAACATGGGTACTTTGAGCAAATATTTTTAAGAAAATTCAAATGTGGCAGAAGTTGTCCATGGCTGGAAGCATCTTAAATACGCTTCCTTATGGGGCCTGAGTGGTGAGTCTCTCACTGATGTTAAGTCCAGAGAAGGCCCCCACCAGGTAGGCTTCCACATGCTCCTGGTCTTGCCTGGCTGCTAGCTGGAAGCATCTTAAATACGCTTCCTTATGGGGCCTGAGTGGTGAGTCTCTCACTGATGCTAAGTCCAGAGAAGGCCCCCACCAGGTAGGCTTCCACATGCTCCTGGTCTTGCCTGGCTGCTCTCCTCCTGTTCAGGTGTTCACCATTGTCTAGGAGGGCCCCATTTCTGCACCCTATACAAAGCCCCACTGCCATGCCACCAGCCCACAGGAGTCCCCTTCACACCTCCACCTCCTTAAGCATTGCCACACAAGTGAGTTCACCCAAGGAGACCCACCTGGACAGCCTGGTTCAGCAGATCAGGGAAGAGGGACCTGCAGGTGCAAAGGGTTCCCTAGGTGTGCCTGGGAGGCCTCTGCTTGTGCATCTGGAAAAGCCATCCTGGTTAACTGTTACATAGTGCAGTGGTTCTCAGCAGAGGTGATCGTGCCCCAAGAGGACAGATGGAAATATCTGAAGACATCTTTGGTTATCACAGCTAGGAGATGCTATTGGCATCTAGTGGATAAAGCCTAAGGGTGCTCCTAAACATTCTACAATGTTCAGGATAGTCCCCCACAATAAAGGACTACTTGGCCCCAAATGTCAATAGTGTTGAGGTTGGAAAAGCCTGATGCAATGGCCCATGGGAGGGGCTTACACCTTCACTAGCCTGCAAACCCAGCAAGGGCAAGTCTGATCTCATGTCTCATTTACTGGCACCTGACCATTGCTCAACAGCTATTTGTTGAACAGGTAGGTGGATGCATAGGTGGATGGGTGAATGGATGGATTAATGGGTGGGTGGATGGATGGATGGATGGATGGATGAATCATGGATAGATGGGTGGGTGGGTCGAAGGACAGGGGTATGGGTAGTGGATGGATGGTGGATGAATGGAGATGCGGAAGACATGCTGGCCTGGGCATTTGTGGTGTGTGGCTCTAGTCCCAAGCTGTCACTGAGGAGCACTGAGACCCTAGTCAAGGAGCTAAGTAGCCTCTCAGCATGCTTATCTGGCTGCTATTCTCCTGCTCAGTCCCCTAAACACAGGGCTCTGTTCTGGAATTGCTCCTCCCTTTTCTCAACTCTGCTCCCTACAAGAGCTGGATTCCTGCAGTACGTGAGATTTTGAGATAACACCAACATCCCCTGGCCTATGAACACCTCCCACCAGTAAAATTTCTTTGGTATGGGTAGGACTATGGCTATGAGGAGATATTACTCTGAGATCAGGTCATTGTCCTAAGGGACATGGCACAACCAGGCAAGCCTTTTGAGAACAGAGCATTTTCTTTGGCTGGTGGCAGAAGTCAGAGAAGGATATGTTCCTGCTGGGCAGCGTATTGGGAGAGAGGCTTGAGGGTCCAGGGCAGGGGCAACACCAAAAATGTCTATTAGTGGGTCAGGCATGACCAGTCAATAGATGCAGGCACAAGGGCAGGGCAGGATTTGGGAGGGGCCCCCACCAGGGCTCACCATTGGCTGCTGGAGCTTGGGGAGGTCCATGGGGGCCCAGGTGCTGGAGAAGGGGCTGGGGCTTGGACAGTATGATGTCTGTGTTCGTGGTCAGCTTCCATCTCCCATGACATAGCTGAGCTAACGGGGCTGCCTTCCACCTCCTCTGAGAACCCCTCTCCCTGGCTCCTGCAGCCCCCAGTCTTCTCCTGGCAGAGCACCTTTCATGTCCTGCTGGGACTGGCTTCTTCCTGGGTTCCCAACCAGCTCCTTGGGGGCAGTCGGAGTTTGTCCCTTACTGCTGCATACCTGTGTCCAACTTAAAGTCTAGCAAGTAGGAGGGACTCAACGACAAGTACAGTGAATGAATGCAATTGATTTACTTGATGAATTTATGCAACTAATGCATAGAAAATGCTTCAGTCAGCACCTTCTCCTAGCTCATGCCCGGGCTGTCCAAGAAAACCCCTGTGTTGCGATCCCTTCCATAGGTGGACCCTCACCTCCACTGCTGATACAGCCCCAATGGCCTAGGTGTGATTCACAAGCACTTTACACCCCTCTCCACTTCTGAAAGGACTGGAGCAGATGATAACTTAAACCCCAACATGAGGAAAGATAAAACGGAACAGACGCCGTGGGAGGAAGGCAGAAGGAGCGGGTGCAGGTGGCACCTGAACCGAGCAGATGACAGTGTTTAGAGAACAATTGTGGTCCAAGTTTCCTGGCAGCCACAGTACACATAGTTTTTGTTTTCAGACATGAGAAAGCATCTGTGGGGACTAAGTATTCCTGGAAACTAAACTCAAACAAGAAGTGCTGCTTTTGTTTGCGTAGGATTAGTGCAATATTGGAGAGCCAGCGTCTCTGGCAGGTGGGCGTTTGCCTGAAGGACAACTTCAGAAATAACCATTTCAGCCCTGTGCTGCTGGACAGAGCAGGTCCAGGGGCTTCGTCCAGGGTGTCAGCACCTTGTTAGCTCTGTGCACAGCTGCAGGTNTTCCTGGCATTGAGAGCAGCTCTGAGCCAGGGCAGTGCCAGGGGATACAAGTCAATGTGGAGGAAAGATGTGTTGAGGACACTGCATCTGGAGCAGAGGAGATGGGAAGCAAGATGTGAATGGAGCCATAGTGTCTTGCGGTCCCGTGGTCTCATGCAAAGATACAGGATGACAGATCAGCTGCAAAAACCTGGTCTGTGGAGAGAAGCAGAAGCTCCGGTGTGTCCAGCAGTCAACTGTGGTGGCCGAGAGCTTGGGCCCTTTAACATGGGTACTTTGAGCAAATATTTTTAAGAAAATTCAAATGTGGCAGAAGTTGTCCATGGCTGGAAGCATCTTAAATACGCTTCCTTATGGGGCCTGAGTGGTGAGTCTCTCACTGATGTTAAGTCCAGAGAAGGCCCCCACCAGGTAGGCTTCCACATGCTCCTGGTCTTGCCTGGCTGCTCTCCTCCTGTTCAGGTGTTCACCATTGTCTAGGAGGGCCCCATTTCTGCACCCTATACAAAGCCCCACTGCCATGCCACCAGCCCACAGGAGTCCCCTTCACACCTCCACCTCCTTAAGCATTGCCACACAAGTGAGTTCACCCAAGGAGACCCACCTGGACAGCCTGGTTCAGCAGATCAGGGAAGAGGGACCTGCAGGTGCAAAGGGTTCCCTAGGTGTGCCTGGGAGGCCTCTGCTTGTGCATCTGGAAAAGCCATCCTGGTTAACTGTTACATAGTGCAGTGGTTCTCAGCAGAGGTGATCGTGCCCCAAGAGGACAGATGGAAATATCTGAAGACATCTTTGGTTATCACAGCTAGGAGATGCTATTGGCATCTAGTGGATAAAGCCTAAGGGTGCTCCTAAACATTCTACAATGTTCAGGATAGTCCCCCACAATAAAGGACTACTTGGCCCCAAATGTCAATAGTGTTGAGGTTGGAAAAGCCTGATGCAATGGCCCATGGGAGGGGCTTACACCTTCACTAGCCTGCAAACCCAGCAAGGGCAAGTCTGATCTCATGTCTCATTTACTGGCACCTGACCATTGCTCAACAGCTATTTGTTGAACAGGTAGGTGGATGCATAGGTGGATGGGTGAATGGATGGATTAATGGGTGGGTGGATGGATGGATGGATGGATGGATGAATCATGGATAGATGGGTGGGTGGGTCGAAGGACAGGGGTATGGGTAGTGGATGGATGGTGGATGAATGGAGGTGCGGAAGACATGCTGGCCTGGGCATTTGTGGTGTGTGGCTCTAGTCCCAAGCTGTCACTGAGGAGCACTGAGACCCTAGTCAAGGAGCTAAGTAGCCTCTCAGCATGCTTATCTGGCTGCTATTCTCCTGCTCAGTCCCCTAAACACAGGGCTCTGTTCTGGAATTGCTCCTCCCTTTTCTCAACTCTTCTCCCTACAAGAGCTGGCTTCCTGCAGTACGTGAGATTTTGAGATAACACCAACATCCCCTGGCCTATGAACACCTCCCACCAGTAAAATTTCTTTGGTATGGGTAGGACTATGGCTATGAGGAGATATTACTCTGAGATCAGGTCATTGTCCTAAGGGACATGGCACAACCAGGCAAGCCTTTTGAGAACAGAGCATTTTCTTTGGCTGGTGGCAGAAGTCAGAGAAGGATATGTTCCTGCTGGGCAGCGTATTGGGAGAGAGGCTTGAGGGTCCAGGGCAGGGGCAACACCAAAAATGTCTATTAGTGGGTCAGGCATGACCAGTCAATAGATGCAGGCACAAGGGCAGGGCAGGATTTGGGAGGGGCCCCCACCAGGGCTCACCATTGGCTGCTGGAGCTTGGGGAGGTCCATGGGGGCCCAGGTGCTGGAGAAGGGGCTGGGGCTTGGACAGTATGATGTCTGTGTTCGTGGTCAGCTTCCATCTCCCATGACATAGCTGAGCTAACGGGGCTGCCTTCCACCTCCTCTGAGAACCCCTCTCCCTGGCTCCTGCAGCCCCCAGTCTTCTCCTGGCAGAGCACCTTTCATGTCCTGCTGGGACTGGCTTCTTCCTGGGTTCCCAACCAGCTCCTTGGGGGCAGTCGGAGTTTGTCCCTTACTGCTGCATACCTGTGTCCAACTTAAAGTCTAGCAAGTAGGAGGGACTCAACGACAAGTACAGTGAATGAATGCAATTGATTTACTTGATGAATTTATGCAACTAATGCATAGAAAATGCTTCAGTCAGCACCTTCTCCTAGCTCATGCCCGGGCTGTCCAAGAAAACCCCTGTGTTGCGATCCCTTCCATAGGTGGACCCTCACCTCCACTGCTGATACAGCCCCAATGGCCTAGGTGTGATTCACAAGCACTTTACACCCCTCTCCACTTCTGAAAGGACTGGAGCAGATGATAACTTAAACCCCAACATGAGGAAAGATAAAACGGAACAGACGCCGTGGGAGGAAGGCAGAAGGAGCGGGTGCAGGTGGCACCTGAACCGAGCAGATGACAGTGTTTAGAGAACAATTGTGGTCCAAGTTTCCTGGCAGCCACAGTACACATAGTTTTTGTTTTCAGACATGAGAAAGCATCTGTGGGGACTAAGTATTCCTGGAAACTAAACTCAAACAAGAAGTGCTGCTTTTGTTTGCGTAGGATTAGTGCAATATTGGAGAGCCAGCGTCTCTGGCAGGTGGGCGTTTGGCTGAAGGACAACTTCAGAAATAACCATTTCAGCCCTGTGCTGCTGGACAGAGCAGGTCCAGGGGCTTCGTCCAGGGTGTCAGCACCTTGTTAGCTCTGTGCACAGCTGCAGGTGTCCCGGAGCCTAGAGCAGTTCTTGGCACTTGCTGGGCGCTCCATAGGCATTTCTGGAAGGAATGAAATGAGTGAACCCATCACAGCAGAGGATCAGTCCTGCAGCCTTGAGAACCTACTACGCAACTTTGGCCAGAGTGGCCGGACATTGAATGTGGGGCGATGCTAAAAGCCTTGATCTGTGAGACAAGTGCTCTGGACCAGATGCTGTGCTAAGTGCCTTTATTTGAGGTTTTGGGCTGCCATAACCAACAACCACAGACTGGGGGTCTTAAACAACAGAAAATTTATTTTCTCACAGTTCTGGAGGCTGGAAGTCAAAAGTCAGGGTGTTGCAGGGCTGTTCCTTCTGAGGCCTCTCTCCTTGGTTGCAGATGGCCATCTCCTCCTTGTGTCTTCACATGGTCATCCCTGTGTGTGTGTCTGTGTCCTGATCTCCTCTTCTTATAAGAACAGCAGTTGTATTGGATTGGGGCTCACCCCAATGTGTTTAGTTTAGCTTAATTACTTCTTTAAAGACCCTATTGCCAAATACAGTCACATTCTGAGGGACTGGAGGTTAGGATTTCAACATATAAATTGGAGGCGGGACACAATTCAGCCCATAACTGGGCCTTATATGGGTAGTCACATTCGTTCTGCTATCAGCACTTGGAGGTAGGCCTGGCTTTGGAAGGTTGAACTAAGGCACATGTGCATGTGTGTGTGCAGGTGGGGTGGGGGGCGGGGGGCTGTCCTTGGTCCTGCACAGAGCAGTGTCAGAGCGTGGCTCCAACTCAAGCTTGCTGTGCCCAGCAACATCAGATGTGTGAAAAATGCATGTCGAGTGGACCAGACCATTTGCTCAGCAAGAGGTCCCCTCCTCCCCTCTGCATCCTGACCTTTAGGACAGGGGGCCCAGCAAGCCAGCAGGGGGCCGGGCCTCTTTAGAGGGTGCTGGCTGTCTCCAGACTCTGGCCGACAGGTGTCTGGGCTCCCGGCTGGTCCCACACACTGGTGTCCTGCATGAGAGGCTGCAGCCCAGCTGAGCAGCAGTGTGGACAGGTGGGATTCTTTTCAGAATGCGTAAAGGCTGCCTCACCCCAGCACCATGGTAGGCTCAGCGGAGACGTCTTTGTGCAAAGCCACAGAGCCTAGCTCATTTTGCCCGGGGTGAGGTAACACTCCGCAGCAGGGGCAGATGCCCTTTGCCTGCCCCCTAGGTACATGTGCATACACATTTTCTCTTTTCAGATTCCAGCCTTGTTTTATTGATCTGGAACTTGCCAAGCAGGGAGGAATATGTACATATAAATGCGCTGGCTCAATGTGGTCTCTTATTGTGGGAGAATAAATCAACTCTGATTTGGCCTCTTTCCCGGCTGGGTTTAAACAAACAACCTTGCAGTTCAGTCCTAGTGTTTTCAGCAGTTGACTCCAAACTGAAGTTCTGCGGATGCTCCCTCACCTGGGTGTCCCCACCGTCCTGCAGAAGCTCGGGTCCCATGGTAACGCCGTCACCGCCGGAAAAGAGCAGCAGGCTTAGGAGCTCCAGGGGATGGGGGTGCCTCCTTCAGGGATGGGTCTTGGAGAGGGGCTGAGACGGTGGCTGGGAACATGGGGCAGAGGAACCGCGTTTACACTGTGAGGCTCTGAAGCTCAAGTTAGAGTATGAAAAGATCTCCTGGACTTTGACGGTAGCTGTCACAGAGTCCTGGGCATGGTAAGGGAGGCGAGGAGACCAGGATGCCGGCCTGGCCTGCATCTCCTGGCTCCCAGGGCTCCAAACCCTCCCTTTCAACTTTTTAAAGGAAAAGCATAGGATGCACATCATGTGAAAAATACATTTGAACCAAGCAAGGATTCTGCTGTTTTCTCTGGCTAGCAAGGGGATCGTGTGTGTTGAAGGTCGTGGTTTACGTCTGCACACTGGGCTGCAGGCAGGGGCAAGGGGGACGCACTTGCTGAGGACTCTGGGCTCTGGGAAAACTGGTGGCCTGGAGGGCCACATGGAAGATTAGATGTGACAAGGTGTGGGTCAGGATCCTGCCTCTGTTGCTCACAGGCTCTGTGGCCCTGGGAAGGCTGCCTCTTCTCTCTGTGCCCCAGAATCCTGCTGTCTGAGATGGGATAATGTTAAAGCACTGGCTCGGGAAGCAAGCAGCACGCAGTGACCTGCCATTATCACCACGTGGAGACTGTCCTTGCTGAGTAAAAAGTTGTTTACTTTCTCTAGAAAGAAGAAAACAAGACTGATTTATTTATGTCTTAAGATGAACTAGCAATGCCAGTGCCGGTGTTTAATACCATAAGGGCTTGAAATGTGTATGTGTGTCTGTGCATGCCCTGTGTGTGCTGTGTGCATGTGTGTGCCTGTGTGCATTCTTTTCCCCATCCCTGCTTCTATATCAAGTATAGGCCACACTATGTAAGGTGCCCCCATGATGTGTTGGAAGATGCATGTGTGTGCCTGTGTGCATTCTTTTCCCCGTCCCTGCTTCTATATCAAGTATAGGCCACACTATGTAAGGTGCCCCCATGATGTGTTGGAAGACCTTCATTCTAGGGTTGGCTTTGTCCCTTGCTGTGGCTGGGCTATCCTGGTGTCCATGTCACACCTTGGAGCATTGTGGTCCTCATGTGTTAATTGAAGGGGCTTGATTAGGCCAGTGTTCTCACAGAGAGCTGATCTACAGGATTCCTACAGAGGTTTTTGGCATTCAGACCCGGGACCACCTGGGAAATTTTGCAACGGTTAATTAGGGAAGGTTTAGGAAGCTCTGGATCTATAAGCTCAAAAGAACCCTCCAGTGATACATTATGACTGTAATTCTGGGGTCTTCATCTGGGATATTAACAGCTAACATTCACTGCGTGCCGCTTCGAGCCCAGACTGAGCTAATAGCTCTTCCAAGAGTTGACTAATTTACTCCTCATGAGGGCCTGTGCTGGAGGATCTTCTGTTATCCCAGTTTTCTGCACAGGTGAGGAGGCTGAGCCCTGCAGGGGTTAGTTATTGACCCACATGGCTGGAAAATGGGGGAAGGGTTGGGGTTCTACACCTGGGCACCAGGGGAGGCGTTGTCCCACATGACACAAAGTAGCCATGTGAGCTGTGGCCTCCCTGGGCTGGGATGTGTTTGGCTAATGACTTTCGTGCTGGGCTCACGTGGAAATCATCTGGGAGGCTTTAAGTAAACTGCTGCCCCAGTAGCTGCTCATGACCACCAAAGTCAAAGTTGCTGTCCCCTGAGCCCTGAGTTTTGTGAAGTGCCCCTGGACTAGGGTGTGCTGTGCATTAGAGCCTTAGCTCAAGGCCAGAATGGAAACACACACACAAGAAAATGTGATGCTTTGGGTGGTTACATCAAAATTAAAATCGAT
>NW_007734693.1:0-850 GCF_000696425.1 Galeopterus variegatus | reverse complement strand
CTGGGCAGGTGACAGCGCAGTCTCACAGGTTTCCACACTCAGAGAGGCTGGATTGGGCATAACGCTTGGCTGTCACAGCATTGTAATGCTTAATAATTTTTAAACAGGGAGTCCCCCATTTTCATTTGCGTGGAGACCCACAGATTCTGTAGCCATTCCTGCAATACAGTGTTGTGGTATAAACCACTCTGATCTCAGGAAAGTCATACAGTCCCTCTGATCCTTGATTTCCACTGTTTGAAAAGCAAATCCATGTATCCCTCAGTCACATTTCAGCATAATTATAAATTCATTCATACTTCAGGGACTTCCGGTTTCAGATGTTGCACATAAAGAGCTTGGAAGTCATCACATCCTTACAATAAGAAAAAGCAAAACAAATGGAAAGTCAGTGATGTTTCTTAGACACGTCAGGGAACTGAGCTCACAGGTCACCCTGAAATTGTGGGGTGAGNGATGTTTCTTAGACACGTCAGGGAACTGAGCTCACAGGTCACCCTGAAATTGTGGGGTGAGTGCAGAGAACTGCAGACATGATCAGCCCACCCTGAGCGGAGGTTGCTGCAGCCACAAAACAGCAGGAGAGCTTCTACGGAAGTTTTGGTAACTATCTGGTGGCTGAGTGTAGATTAGCATGTGATTGAAACTCTTCTGGGAGGGGTTAGTCTTTTGAGGGGAGCCCACACTTTCCTGGGTTTTATTTCCAGGAATGACATCAGGTTGTCATAGTGAAAGACACAGCTCTGAGACACAGGTCCACTAAAAGAATGAGGTTTAATCAGACAATTATAGTGTGCTCTTCCTCCTCACAACTTACCACCAAATCACCAGGTTTCTGTGCCAAAACAGC
>NW_007734692.1:66008-88898 GCF_000696425.1 Galeopterus variegatus | reverse complement strand
TCCATGGAGGTTCCAGGCACCAGCCAAACCCACTCCAGGTCCCATGTTTTCCTTTAGACACGCCGCCTCTGATTCCTCTGACCAGCGGTCACTCCACAACACACTGACTTCCTCACAGGTTGAGGTGTCTCCATGGAGGTTCCAGGCACCAGCCAAACCCACTCCAGGTCCCATGTTTTCCTTTAGACACACCGCCTCTGATTCCTCTGACCAGTGGTCACTCCACAACACACTGACTTCCTCACAGGTTGAGGTGCGCACCGTGGAGATGCTGTGAACGTGTAAGAACTCATTTGCTCCCCCTTCCCTTGTTCCTTGGGTTGTTTCTCAAGCAAGGCTGCAAACAGACTTTGGCGGGCTCTTGATGGGAGGTTCCCCTTGATTTTCTTCTTTCCCCATAAAGACCCCTTCCTGCCCATTGTATTCAGATGCCAAGAAGCACATAGGTGTGTGTTCTCTTTGGGCATAATTCTAAGACCTGAGTCAAAGCAAGGGCTGAGCCAGCGTGTCCAACTTGCCCGGCAGAAGTTTTGTGGACTGTGCCCCCACAGACACTGCCTGTCACTGTCACTGCTCCATGCTACTGATTAGTGGTCTTTGGTGAACCACACTCTGAAATCACACAGAGTTGACAAAGGGAGGAAAGAACTCTTGCTTCCAGGCTTCCAAGGTGTGCTTGCTTCTGCATGCCCTCATGGCCCAGCTGTGCCGTGCATGGAGATATGAAGAAGCACTGACACGACAGAAACGCGGGGCGAGATTCACGATGCCACAGTACATCTGTTTCCATTTGGTGCAGAGAAAGTTAATTCTTGAAGACATTTCATTTAACTTTGTGGTATTTTGCAGTTTAACCTGTGATGCTTGCAACTTTTTCTTTTATCTTCTCTCCTCCCCCTTAGGCCTAAAGACGGGGGAAGCAAGTTTTACATCTAGTTGTAAGTATGGCTTCATGGCAGGTGATCTGTGCTTTGGACAAAGGCAAGAAAAATGTACTCAGGGGACAAAAGTGTTGCCAACCATACTTCTCAGCTCTTCACCTCCTACCGAAACACCCACTTACTAATTCAAAATACAGCTTCTGAAAGAATAAGAGGTGTTACCTTCCAGAGCAAGGCACCGGGGTGGGCTGGACGACCAGATAAGGTTGTGTAAGCACTCAAGATATTCAGACCCCTCGAGTTTGAATCCAGGGAAGCAGCGATAGGAGATCACAGTCCCCACTGGGAAGGAGGTCTGGAACTCAGAGATGTTCACGTAGCCATTGGAAGAGGCTAGAGGTCTCAGGCAACCTGTGCAACATGAAAATGAAAGAAAAAGGGAAGGTTTCCCTCGGTCATCTCCACACACCTACATCAGACAGAACGCTGCAGCCCCACTATGAGACTGGCACTGCCCCTGAGGACAACGCACTTGCTCCTACGAGCGTGGGCTCCCTGTCCCACTGGCCCATTCTACATATCATGCGGACGTTTGTTTCCCTATCTGCAAATGGCACCAAGAGGGTCGGGTAAGAAGTTGGGGGAGGGAGGGCAGCAAGTGTGTGACTCCAGGTTGCCCCAGCCCTGACTGCACCTTAGTGCCACCTGAGGGGCTCTTAAAAGGCACCAGTGCCTGGGCCCTATGCCCAGGGTATGGGGAGAGCCTGGTCATCTCTCTCTCTCTTTTTAAGGCTTCCCAAGTAATCCTCATGTGTGGCAGGGTTGAGAACAATTGAGGTGCCACACGAGGAAAGAGACCCCAGTGGTTTTGGCATGGTGGTGGTGGCTTGGGAAGGTTATGTTCCAAACTTGATTCTGCTGTAGCAGATTATGGAACAGGAACCTGCCTAAGATGGTACCATTCAACTGATTAGTGGTCTTTAGTGAACCACACTCTGAAATCACACAGATTTGATAAAGAAAGGAGGAAAGAGCTCTTGCTTCCAGGCTTCTGACGTGTGCTTGCAGCACGCCCTCACTGCTCAGCTGTGCTGTGCACGGAGATACAGAAGAAGTGACCCAGTTGTGTTTTATGTGAAGTAAAACACACATAAACCCTACAGGAAACTACTCCAGTGTAGTAGTTCTCAAACTTGAGGATAACCAGAGGGCTCGGTGGCACACAGACTGCTGGGCCCACCTCCAGAGCTTCCATTTCAGCAGCTCTGGGTACTGACCTTCCAGGTGCCACTGCTGGGCCAGGAGCACACAGCTACAGACAGTCCCTGCATTAGGCACAGAATTCTGTGTGCCATTGGAGTGAATGTGGGGCCTGGAGCCTAAACTCCTACTTCTTTCTGTAAAACATTAGCTGCCTTTTTGTCTGGAAGCCGTGTAGCTCAGTAGGACATTCCCAGCGGCACAGAATTCTGTGGTGTGTGGCATATGCTTGATCATGGAATTTATTGGCCTCAGCAATTTCAAGGGAGGGAATAACAGCTCGGCAGAGTTGGTGTTCTTCCAGAGGAGAACTAATTGTGTGTGAAGTAAATAATGCATAATAGAAACACCTACCTTACCCTCCAGTCACCAAGTACAGATTGTATGTTTCACACGCATGGAAACCAATGACTGAGCCCTTATCCTAAGCTGACATGGTTGCATATTTTAAGTATCTTTGAAGGAATCTCTTAGCAGATTGCTCTGGCTGACAGTCCAGTCATAGTGTCTGAGCATCAGAGCGAGTGAGGAAGCGGGGAGGTGCTCATTTGGGTCATGCAGTTCCCACCCTGCACTGCTGGGCCTGGGGGCTGTACAGCTCTGCAGACTCGGCAGACCACTGCCCTGACCGGCCAGTGCTCAGGATGGACCACATGCAAAAAAGTGTGGAGCTCAGCCGTGTTTTTAGACAGTCCCATGGCCTTAGATTACGTTTCTTCTGAGCTAAAAACTGGCAATGTGTTCATGACAAAAGTAAAGTGCGTGTGTTGGCGGTGGGGGGAGGGGTGAAATCAGAAATAAACAGAATCAATAATTGAGAAAAAAAACATAAGCACATTGACACGTGCAATAGAATGCATTGGAACCCTTATGCATAGCTCAGATGGATTGGCACAAGGATCATGCCCGCTCCTCCTCCTAAGAAGGGGTTGTGGTTCCAAGCTACCCACACAGATAAACTGATTTCTCCCAGATAAAAACTAACTCTGACCCAGAGTGAGTAGGAGGCATCTAGATGCTGCTCTCCAAAACATAAAGTCTCACACACACAAAAAATGGTCTTGGAACAGCTCCCTAATCCCCACCCCCCAAAGAAAATGACAGGGGTTATAATTCGTAGTTAGCTAACCAGAGGAGAAGGAAAGATATGCTCACTCTTGGCTAGAGACAGCCTGTAGAAACATAACCGTAGAAAACTGGCTTCAACTCAATAGTTCAATGTGATTTCCATTTGTACTTCTAGATAATAGAGAGAAGGCTCCTCAGGCTTCAGCCCCTGGATCTATAGGTGCAAATAAAAGTTACAGAATGAAATGTCAATCTAATGGCCAATTATATTGCCCCTGGGGGCTCGGAGAGGTGTTGTGCTGTCTAAGGCAACGTGGATTCCTCATTCCCTGTGCTGTGCTGGATGGATGGCAGGAGGACATACAGCAGCGGCAGCTGCAGCAGGCAGGACATGCCCACCTGCACTGTGACAGGCAGGGTGGCGTGGAGGGTGGGACACAGGCCATACACCTCCTCAGAGGAATGAAAGCTGTGCTGGGGTTTAGAGCAGCCAGCCAGCTCTGTTGTCACTGCTGCAGACCTAGAGAAGCTGTCTCGACTGGGGTTTGAGTAAGGGGTGGTGGAGCAGGGAACGGGAGTGGCTAGACAGGGCCGTGGGAAAGCCTACATCTGAATGCCACAAAACAACCCCCGAGTGGTATACCACTTCAAAAAAACCATCGTGGAAAAAGGACTAAAGAAGCATCCTGTATTTCCTGTATTTAAGCGACAAAAAGGGAAATAGAAAGGGTGGGAAGAAAACAGGATATGTGGAAAAAAGGAAGGCAAGGCATGGCTAGAGCGTGGGGTGGCTTCCTTGGCCTTTCCTCTGCTACGGCCAGAGGACTGCAGCGAATTGGCATTCAGTGAGGTTTATCTGAATATGTAGCCCAGCCTAAGAGCCGGCTGCTTGTTTTGCAGACAGTCTCTGAAACTATACATAAATCACACGTCTCCTTTCAAAATGAAATCTCGAGTGTGCCAAGTGATAGAGACAGTTTCGGGGGACGGAGGAGGGGAGGTGATGCAGGGGGGCTGCTTCTGGCCTCCTTGTGCTGAGGCTGCATTCCCTCAAGGGTCATGATTTCCAAGCTCTCATGTAAGGAAATGATTTATTTCCAATGACAGGGCACACAAAGCAATATCAGAGTCTGCCCGTTGTGATTTCTGAGCACAAAGCTAGTATCGTCTCAGCTTTAACATGCCGGTGCCTTTGGAGCAATGATACTGCTCCCCCTCTCCCTCAAACTACGAATTATGCATTGGCTTCTCAGTCCTTTGGTTCAAATCACGTGTCAAAAAATAAAATCAGAATTAATGTGAACTTGAGGGCTTATTTCTACAAATAGGGCCCTCTATGTTGGCCCAAGCAAATTTATAAATGCAAGAGGATAAATATTCATTGTGTGGTTTGGATGAAATTTGAGTTTGGTCATTTTTCTGCTCTCCATGCGTTATAAAAAAGGATAACATTATTAAGAGAAAATAGCCTCTGTAAGACAATTAATGTGAACTTGAGGGCTTATTTCTACAAATAGGGCCCTCTATGTTGGCCCAAGCAAATCTATAAATGCAAGAGGATAAATATTCATTGTGTGGTTTGGATGAAATTTGAATTTGGTCATTTTTCTGCTCTCCATGCGTTATAAAAAAGGATAACATTATTAAGAGAAAATAGCCTCTGTAAGACAGGCTTTAACTATATTCTCATCATATTGATATAAGTATAAATGCCCTGTTATTTCCATTAAATATACAATAATTTATCATTGTGTTCACAGCCCAGTTACAAGTCTCCTAATTCTTAAACTACATTTGCTCACTTAGAGTAAAGGAAACATCTAACATGCTAAAGAATGAGGTCTTTCCTGTTTATACTTTAAAACTGGGTGTATGGTGGAGCTGAGCAGTCTACTAGGAGTGATTACGATGATTTCATGACTTCGAGAAAATCATGGTGAAGGTACAGCTGGACCCACGTGGGCTGGACGGCTCTGTTTTTCCTCCCACCATCTCTTTCCCTCTATCAGAAAAACACGTACGTGGTCTACAATAACGCCCCAGAGAAGACCAGCTGAGAAGCGCAGCTTCCATCCCGTACCTTGACAAATGGGCAGGTTATCCCACGTTCCATCATCGTGACATAGTGAAACCATGTTGTACAGGTCAGGGTAACGGATCTTGAATCCTTCGTGACAAGTGATGATTAACTTATCTCCATGTCTATACGTCTTGTTGTGAATCTCGGCATCTTCAATTTGAGGGATACGGCAATCTGCAATTTTGTAAAAGGTACACATTATTTTTGGAATTTAAAATGGTTGTAATTAACAGCTCCACAAGAAAGCTCTTCTTTTCGGGCTGCTCCTCAGCCTACACAGCATTCTGATAAACGGTGCCTTATTTGTCACGAGGCTCAGGCACCAAAGACAAGTGGCGGAGGCCACTTCACAGGACTGACAGGAAGAGGGGCTCAGAATGAGGGACCCAGACTGTGGGGGTCCAGTCCCAAAAGGAACTGTATCTCCTGCCTGCCACACTTCACACCATACAGTTGATCTTATGAGCAATTTTGGAAGTGAAGACAGACGAGAGTTGGGGATTAACCTGAACCACCTGGTTCCACCCTTCTCTGCATTTGTGGACAGTATGGGACACACGCAGCCTGACCGGCTGGTCCCCACAGCCGCCCAATTGCACCGCCACTGTGTTCTGGTTTCGGTTTTATCTCCGTGTTTGTATCTCAGGCTGTGGAAAGGGGTTTTCTAACTGTGATGTTCAGCCAGCAGCCTGGGGGCCTGGCCCTGAGCCTGATAAGAAAATACAGTTTGCAGAGCAGCACAGGGGTTGAGCTGTGGTTGCGTCTGCTCTTAGCATTTCCCGTCCACCTCATCCGTGTTTTAAAAGATAATTAACAGCAGCACATACGACTGCCAGGGTCACAAAAGCTCGGAGCAGGCGGCTGTACTGCCTGCCCCAAATGCACTAAGAACAGATGCACGTGCGCCGGAGGAGAAGCGGAAGGCCGGAGTCAGGAGCAGGTCGGTGAGGAACAAGGAGCCTGTGCAGCAGCATGATAGAAGGATAAGATAAAATACACAAATTATAATTACCCACTTCTAACTCTACCCACTTCCAAGGTACTGTACATGTCACTGCGCTCTCGCTGCCACGTTGGGATCCTGCTCCCCGCAGCCCCCCCACCCTAAACATTGCCCAGCTGATCACATCTGGTTTAAGTCACATTGGTCATGACATGTGTCTCTCTCCATCTCTTATGGGCACATCTCTGTTTAATGTTTCTGATTTTATATGCATATACACATGACCCACAGATGGATTATGTTCCAAATTTGTTGGTTCTTAATTTTTTGAAACAAGGCAAAATCCAAGAACAATACTTGTTAGTCATAGAAACTTCCTCCAGAAATTTCTCAATGCTCTAAAAGATTGTAGGATTCTCAGCCACTCACCAAAGTCTACTGAATCCACAATATGGTTGGAATAGTAATAAAAGGAGCCCTGACCTTCCAGTTGCTCTAAGCTTTGAACTGTCAGCTCTGAGGTGCTGCGCCCTGGGAACCCTGACGCAGGGCAAGGGGAGGGGAGGAGCAGGGCCCAGCCGGGTGGATGGCTCTGGGGGCTGGGAACCGTGGTGGCTTTATGAAGGACACATCTGAGGAGCTGTGAGGTGGAGTGGGGGCTGTGTTTACTGGGAGCAGTAGGGATTCTGACACAACAGACTCCAGAAAACAGGATGTCAATGATGGGAAATACTTGGGCAGAAGGGGCCCTCCCCTGAGCTGGGGGAGAAGGAGTAGGGGCCATTCACTGCCTTGTGTGGGTCACCCGACGTCAGACGCTTGTGAGCCCAGGTCTGTCTCAGCCGTTCTCACCACCAGTAGCTTGAGAGCAGGGACTGTATTAGTCACTTCCCCTGATATTCTCTCCATACCTCCAGACCTGTGCACACACCTGGCAGAGAAGACAGGCTGAGCACAGGGCCCTCGGGAGCCGGCTGACAGGCTCAGCACAGCTCGGCAGTTTGGCGTCCTCTGAGGAAACCTACCATCAGGCCTTCCTTTTGCCAATGGATTTCAGCGTGAGAGTCTTGGCTGGAGAACTGTGCTCTGGTTTCAATTTTGTCTCTCGTGTCTGTATTTCAGGCTGTGGAAAGGGGTTTTCTAACTGTTATGTTTAGCCAATAGTTTTTCTGCTAAAGCAGCCTAATTCCCCCAAATTCATCCCAGACTAATCAACCCCAGAGTGACCCTGACCAGAGCTACAGGATAGTTGACAGCTCTGTGCACCCCTGCTGCCTCCTTCTTAATGGAAATGTGAATTACACTTTTTCAGTGGCACTATGCAGAAATTATTCATAGCAAATAAAAACACATTTATCAAGGCATATATCTGTAAAATCTTGACTGTAAATATATCCTGTGGCAGTAATTTATATGTCTAAGCAACTATTTTCAGGACTTACTTAAAATTTGTGCAAGGATTAACCGGTATACTCAGGAGGTGGCCAGTGATAGAGACACGAATAGGAGTGTCCGTTTGGACATTATGGACACGTGGATACTGGCTGGCCAAGAGCAGAGGCACCCAAGCCCTTTTTCCAAGGCTGAGTTCTCAGCATAGTGGTGTATAATGCGGAATGCTTTGAACTTCTAATTAGAACTCCAAGTCTCCACATGCAGAAGTTGGGGACTATTGCAGAGCATATGACACAGGGTTTGAAGGGAATTCACAGCCTCTGGGGTCTCAGTAATTATACACTCTGCTCAAAAAAGAGTCACCATAGGGAGTGAGGCAAGCCAACTTGCCATGTGGGAGGAGCCACGTATCAACTGGGGAGTAAAAATTAGAGTTCAAATCTCACGAAGGTGGAGAGGCCAGGAGGGACTGTGCCTTAGGAGGAAGGACAAAACTAACATGAACTGGCTCTAACAAAAACTAAGCCTTGGCAGGAGAAAATATCATCCAGAGCCTCTCTGGTTTCTTGTCTACAGTGCCTGGCATCCAGTCCCCACTGAAGGAGAGCAAAGTGGAAGAAGGGGCATCTGGAACACGCCCCAGTGAGCTGTGCACAGCAGCAACAACCACATACCTGATTTCTACGGAAAGAAAGAATTCAGGATCTTTAGTATCTAAAGATAAATGTGTAGTCCTCATCCGTTCTAAGTTTCAAATGGAAATAACACAACTTTCTATAGCATAAGTTCATCCAGTCAACAGAAAGAATTTTTAAAAACCACTTCAGGGCCGACCCCGTGGCTCGCTCGGGAGAGTGTGGCGCTGGGAGGGCAGTGGTGCTCCCGCCGCGGGTTTGGATCCTATATAGGGATGGTCGGTGCGCTCACTGGATGAGCGCGGTGCAGGTGACACCAAGCCAAGGATTGCAATCCCCTTACTGGTCACAAAAAACGACAAAAAAGGGCCGGCCCGGTGGCGCACTGCTACAGTGCGCCGCTTGGGAGTACGGCGGCGCTCCCGCCAAGGGTTCGGAGCCCACATACAGACCAGTTCCCGCTCACTGGCTGAGCGAGGTGCGGGCTCAACACCGAGGGTTGCGATCCGTTGCCAGACACGAAAAAAGACAAAAAGGAAAAAAAAAACGACAAAAAAAACCCACCCCAATAAACACCACCGGGTCTTCATCCACCCCAGGTAGTCTATGCTCATGACATGATGTAGGCTGGGGGCATTGGGTCATGCATGTCAACTTGCCCTCTGTAGGGACTGGAGACTAAGGTCAGCCACACAGGGGTCATCCATGCCTACATGACCGAACTGCAATAAAATCTCTGGACACCAGAGCTCAGGTGAGTTTCCTTGTTTATTGTCATACATTGTTGCTGGGAGGAAGTGCCCTCTCTCCACACAGATCCACTGGGAGAGGACATCTAAAAGCGCGTCTGGTGACTCCTAGACCATGTCCCATGCACCTCTTCCCTTGGCTGGTTTTAATCCGTGTCCCTTTGTTGCAATAACCCTGAGTATAATGGTTTTTCTGAGTTCTGTGAGTCCTTCCAGTGAATTACTGCAACTGAGGGTGGACTTGGGGAACCCCAGACTTGCAGCTGGTGTCAGAAGTGAGGGTGGTTTTTGAGACTCCTAAACTTTGTACCAGAGAATCCTTTTTTTTCAGTTAGTATCTACTAACATTCCTCAGAATTATTGTTCCATATCAGTGCTGTCCCAAACTTTTGCTGTTCTAAAGAACTATCATGCCAACACAGCCCAGCCAGCATCGTTCTGACCACCACAGTTGACTCAGGATCAGGCTGAAGATGCTGAATGGAATCACCTGGGGCAGATCCTGTTGTCATAAACAATCTGCAGGAGTCGATGCTACTCAGAAAGGTGACGACTGGAGAGAGAGGGTACTTCATAGAAAAAGAGGCACCACCAGGGGTGGGGGTGGGGGGTGGTGCTGCAGGAGCAGGGCTGGTCTAGGCTGTTTTCTTTCTTCTTTAGAGGATATTGACTCTCATGAAACCTGAAGAAGCATCAGCACAGGACACTCAAGACCTTACGGCTCTCACCTGAATGTTAATGTGAAATTATCATGAGGCCCTAGCTTAAAATCACTGAGAAAAAGCCACAGGAAGAGGGCTGGTCAAAGTAAAGTTATTATAATGAGCATATTTCTTGCACTTAGTATCTTTCTTTGACATAAATTGGTTTATTTATTTGTGGTTGACAAAGGCAATCAGTATATTTGTGTTTTGTTATTTAAAGTATATATTTTTATATTTAACACATGGATAGTAGTTCTTCCAGGGTTCTTAGCTGTCCCTTTGGAAGGGCTGAGATGACTACACATTCTTCTAAACATATGTAGAATATTTACAGAAACTGACTGTACCACCATATATCTACCAGATGGCTAAAATACTGACAATACCAAGTTGGCAAGGAGCACCTTCTGCTGGTGGGGGTGTGAAGTGGTGCAACCCCTTTGGAAAACCAGCAGTGCCTCATATGGTGAACATATGTGTACGCTAAGCCCCGGCAACTCCACTGTTAGCTGCACAGCCAACAGAAATGTGAGCAAAGGTGCAGCATCCCTAATCCAAAAATCCAGAATACTCCAAAATCTGAAACTTTCTGGGCGCCAACATGAGGCTTAAAGGAAATGGTCACTGGAGCATTTCAGATTTCACATTTTTGGATTAGGGATGCTGAACTGGTAAGTATAATGCAAATATTTATAAATTCAAAAACAACTGAAAATCACATGAGGCTTAAAGGAAATGGTCACTGGAGCATTTCAGATTTCACATTTTTGGATTAGGGATTCTGAACTGGTAAGTATAATGCAAATATTTATAAATTCAAAAACAACTGAAAATCGAAAACACTTCTGGTCCCAAGCATTACAGATAAGGGATACTCAATCTGTATATATATTCACCAAGAGGTGTGTTCAAGCAAGTTCATGAGAGCACTATTTGTAACAGAAGCCAATTTGAAAAAAACTAAATTTCCATTCATATCAGAATATTCAAAATATGGTATATTCATATAATAAAACACTTATATAGCAATGAAAATGATCAATGTACAGCTACATGCAATAGTATTCATGCATTTCATAAACTTAAAGTAAAAGAAATCGGACATAAAATAATCCTTACTCTGTAATTCCACATACAGAAACTCAAAAAAAAAGGCAAAAGTAAATTAAACTTGAAACAGTACATGTTTAAGAACACATGCTTCTGGCCTAAGTGTTACCACAGGAAGTGATCATTGCGACTCAGGAAAGCACTTACCTCTGAGAGGGAGGGAGGAGGGAAGCAGGGATTGCAGGGGGCCTTTGGGTGCCAGCATGTCCTATTTCTTCACCCAGATGGTGGTGACACTGGTGTTGCTTTGTGATAGTTCATTGGACTGTTCAGTTTTGTGTACTTGTCTATATGTGTTATATTTCATGAATTTTTAAAAGATTAAAACAATAACAAAAAATTAATCCAGAAGGAACAAGAAAATTCATGGCAAATGTAGCCATCTTTTCCAACTCAGCTGGATCCTCTGGGCTTGGCAGGTAGAGTGCTTAACAGAATTTGGGGGAATGAATGACTAAACGTACTGGGGTGGCACTGAAATTCTCAAAAGCATAAAACCGTGATTATTTGCCAGAAAATTTTCAGAAGGCAATTTGACCTCAATGTAGATCATGTAGGTTGTTGGAGAAACTGGGTTTGGTTCAGAGTTTTGCCCTAGAAGGCAAATCTGATTTCTTGCTTTTCTCCTGTAAACACAGTTTTCTTTCTTTCATCTTTAAAGAAATTTGAGGTCACTTTCCACCTTCTGGAAAGTAGCCCTCATGTTCAACAAAGAAGTGATAGAAAGCATGTGGCACCCAGAGGTGAGCTCCCAAGAGCAATGTAAAAAGGCGTTATTCTCACAGGCTGGCACCTTCTGGTCATCCTACCCATGGAGAGCATCTCAAGGAGTCTTCTGAGGATCACCTGGAGGTACCTGCTAAATTCAGATTCTTCGAGTGTGGGGCCTACAAATGTGCATTTTCACGTGCCCCTTGAGCAGGCCAGTCTAGGTGACACACGTAGCGAGGAACGGGACCACTGCCGAGTGGCTGGGACAGCGCTGCATGCCAGCCTGAGCTCTGGCAGAGGGGCAGCCTAGAGAGCCACATCCACCCCAAACTGCTGAAGACTTGCACGAGAGAAGGTGGATTGCGTGCTCAACGGGCCCAGAAGGACACCGTGGGGTAGCCCTGCACTTTTCCCAAGCAGCCAGCCTCATTCTGGAAGTTCCAGCTGTGAGCTTGTGAAAAACTGCTTTCTGGGGACTCTCCGCAGCCAGTTTGGTGTTCAGGGTTGCTCACACTCACTTGGTGGCCTTTATGCATGATGTGACAAGCTCTGTGCGTGTGCTGTCGCTGTTCTCATTGTTCTCCGTTCGCCTGGTAGTTCTGTGACTGGAAGCAACTCCCTACCTCCACGGCCTCTGACGGACAGGGTGAGTCCCAGTGCTGCTGGGACGGGGAGGACCCCATGAGGCAGCTGGCTCAGGAGTGCTGGCTGCTGGAACTGGACTCCCTGCACTCACAGGGGCTCAGTGCCAGGCTTGCCCTCTCTTGACTCTGGCAGTCCAGCTGTCATCTCGCAACCGTGGCCATTGATCATTTCTGCTACTTATCTTTGCTGGATCTGCCCCAGTCTCACTCGGTCTTATTTCCTCTGGATTTTTTTCTCCTTTCAAGTCATGACCACATTTAAGTTAAAGAAATCTTTTCAAGAACAAAATGCAAACTCACACAGAAGCCACAAGGGAGGGAGTACAGGAAAGCAGCCACTTCTGTTAACAGCAGCATAAACAAGAAACAACAGTGTCCCTGGAGGCGTGTGGAGGCACCCCTGTCCCTTTCCACCTTAGAAGGTGGAAACGAGAAGAGGAATCTTGGGGGAGACACACAAACACTTGAACTCGTGGACACAGCCTGTTGTTTCTGATAACCCACGTCCAAGACAACAAGAAAGAAATTTTAGATGATAGAAAATGCACAGGAGAAGAAAAGGATCCTAAATAAAATATTGTTAATACATCTGCTTCGGTAAAGCCTCTGGAGCTGGCAGACAACTCACCTTAAATATGAGTAACTGTAAAAAAGGAGCATGACCACTGGCTTGTGAAGATGCCTGCACCCCACAGTTCCAATGAATAAAGGAGCTCTCTGCCAACTTGACTGCCAGCCTTAGCTTTTGAGTAAGTTAAATCTTTTAATTAAAAATTTAGGATGTAATAATAATACTTAAATTCACATTGCACCCTTTCCCCAGGAAGCTCAAAGAACCTTCTTAACATCACATTATTCGTCCTTTGTAGTAATCCTGGTCAGGTCTATGGGAAGCAAAATATTTTAGTAAGTACTTAAAAACAATGCTTGATGAAAGAGTTATTCTTTTCTCTTGTGCATTCTACAAGGAACTGTGACAAAGAAGGGAAGACATGAAGACATAGAAGCTGGGGCCATGGTGGGAACAGTTCTCCCTTCCCCTGTGCTCTATGCCACCTTTAGCCACAGCCAGGTGACAGGGGAGATTCAGACAAAAAGTGCGGGTGGAAGGGTCCCCAGGTTGCACATTGAAATTACCTTGGGAGCTTTTAGAAACACTGATGCCTGGGCTCCCGCTGCCCGGGAGTGGGCCCCAGGCCCTTTCGGTTTTAAGGGCTCCCGCTGCCCGGGAGTGGGCCCCAGGCCCTTTCCCAGGTGATTCCGGCACGCAGCCTGGGTTGCACACCACCAGTGTAGTAGAAGAAGCACTGAACAAGGAGTCTGGATGCTGGTCCAATTCCCAGCTCACTTGCTGTGTGAATCGTGTAAGCCACTTAAACTCTAACAGGCCTCAGTTTTTTCTTTTGTAAAATGACAAAACAGACATTCTCTGATTCTAAGAATTAATGACATCCAAGGATCTCCACTGAACATGAGAAAAACATGTTCCTTGCAAAGCAATATCAGACCACATGCCTGAATAAGTGGATCTCAAACTTTTTTGTGTGTGAGAACAAGCTGGGAGATTTTTTGTTTTTGTTTTTTAATGCAGATTCCTTGGCCGCACCCCTAACATTCCAATGAATGAGGTCTGAATGTGTATTTCTGACAAGTTCTGATGCAGGGGGTCCTTGGCAAACATCTGTCTTTCTTGAACAGGTTCTTACCAAGTGTGTTACTAGTAAGATGCCTCCCTAATGGGGTGTGTGCCTGGGGCCATTATGATCTGTGTCACCTGCCTCTCCCAGCCTGCCAGGAAGAATCATCTTTGGTTGGGTGAGATGAGAATGCTGGAAAGCACAAACCTGGACTTGAATCCCAACTGCCACTACCTATAAGACCATGGGAAATCCAGCTCCTCTGAGCCTCCACTTTTTCATCTGTAAAATAAGGGAATAGAACGTACTTTGTAGAGTTGCTGTACTAATTAAAGAAGATAATGTATATAAAGCATGGGTATCCAATCGATATGATACACACCTCCTTAAAATACTGCAGTTTTGTTGGGAAAGGAAAAAAGGTAATATGCAGGCCAGGAACAGGTGTATGTGCTGGTGATGAGGTGACTGGGGTGGAGGCAGGTAATGGACTGACATCTAGGATGTTCCTCCTCCTTATTCAACAGCTACTTCCATGAATTTCTGTCTGTCGTTGTCAGCATCCCCAAAGTCCATGACCTGAGACGGGCACGTCAATTCACAATGCCCTATAGATAACACAGACTCAACTGTACCGACAATATTAATTGCGACCAAAGCAATTGTAAAGTATGTACTAAGTGAAAGAACTGTCGTTGTCAGCATCCCCAAAGTCCATGACCTGAGACGGGCACGTCAATTCACAATGCCCTTTAGATAACACAGACTCAACTGTACCGACAATATTAATTGCGACCAAAGCAATTGTAAAGTATGTACTAAGTGAAAGAATGCTCACGTACTTTCCTTGTGTGTGAATGAATAAAAGTGGCTGAAGCCAACTGCACTTGGAACCCAAATGTCAGTAAAAGCAGTAAAAGAAAAGGCCAGGAAAAAAAAAGCCCGCAGCAATTCCTGAAGGAGCTGGTGTGGATATTCATGGATGAAGGCCCAGGTGGAGGATGCAAATCTTAACCAGGCCACCTGCCTAAAGGTCAGCGGCCAAGTGACTAAAGAACACAGGCAAGGAAAACGGAGCTGCTGGTGCATTGGGCCTCCCATTAGTGCCTCGTGGATGAGAGCTGCCTGCTTGGACATGTGAGTAATAAAACAAACACCTAGTGAGTGCCTGGAGCTGGTCATCACATGCAAAGTCACTATAGCGTGTCATTTGTACCCAAATCTCCCTCCCAGATCAAGGATCTCCCCCTACAGATGCACTGAAAGGTCGGCTGAGGCTGTTCTTTGGGTTGTTAGGCCAACCTCATGGGTCAATCATGTCTCCCTTGTCTCCGTGGCCACAGAGCCACCTTCAAGCCTCTCTCTTCACACGGGGCTGCAGGTCATATCCGGGTTCAAGCAGGAGGCTGTGGCTACACTGGTACCCACATGTTTTCATAGCAAAGAAAACCATTCCAATCATGGGCTCCACTTATAGGGGCACTTTAAATGTGGGATTTAAGCAATCCTCTGTCTCCCACTCGGCCCCTCTGTTCCTCTCCAGCTCAAAGGAACTGACTGGTCAACTGTAGAGGAAGAACTTCCTGAAGAAGACTTCTGCCCAGTTAGTTCATTCTAAAATGAGCAATGCTCTGCAGAAGCACATGTAAACACTCTCAATAGCATTATGCTGGGATTAAGGAGACCACCACAGTGGTTTTAAGCTGTTCTGGGAAACTGCTCTGGAAAATTGTCACTTCAGCAAGCTGTCTGCTAGACCTGTGGGACTCTAGCTCCATGAAAATACTTTATTTGCTTAATGTGGACTGATTTGAAATTGATCTGACACCAATGCAACTGGTGACTGTTTTCGGAGTTGCTCAAGAGAGATTGTCAGGAAAAAGGAGAAGGTCCCTCCACCTCGTACAGAAGAGCTGTGTGAGGAAGTCCTCAGATATCAAAACCTATTTCATAAAAGTTAAGTCTGCAACAGCTCTACTTTGGTTTCCAAAAGCACATACTCCAAAAAAGAAAACTCAAGGAAGAAAAGAAAGAGTTGTGTTTTTTGCACCAGGAGCATGTTTTCTATACCCAACAATGCTCAAGGGACACCCAGAATTCATCCAGTCACTAAAGCTCCTTCTAGAGGGATCTGACTTTAAAAAATGTCATAAACACCCTTCCTAGGAGAACATTGTCTCATAACCTAAGTAAGACTCTCACCCTACCCAGGAATTATGTGCAATTAGTTATTGAGTTCTCTATTTAAAGAACAAAAACAAAAACTTCTATCTAGCTAGTATAACCAGTGTCATAGGGCTGACAGGAATCCTGTAGCCCAGCTGTACCAAAAGATGGTTAAGTAGGGAAGTATTTCCATTAATGACAATCAACAGGTTTTGGCAAGATATAGGCCAGTTCTTCTCCCCTGGCCTCGTATAATATTTATTCATAATATAATGAATCCCAAATTGATTTTATTTTAGTCTCTTTGGGATCTTTATTTTTAAAATATACTACTTTTTTATGGTGTGCAAACCAAGGTCTGAATCAGCACGGCGCTGACCCCCACCCCTCACAAGGGCTGCAGGAAGGAGCAGCATCTATCCATGTGCTGATTGGACATATGTGTTGGGTAAGTGTCTGCACCTCTACCTTTTTCTTATGAAAAGTAGGAAAGGGGTATATTTACTCAGGGAAAGTGTCCCTGAATAGACCTAGTTGAATGGTTTTGGAAAAGAAGTGGCCCAGATGGTGGCCAGCACCCTGGTCTTTGGTCACTCTACCTACCACGCTAGCAGCCCCTGGCCCATGGGGCTTTTTTTCAGTTCTTTGCCAACACGAGGGTCTCCTCTCCACCATATTGGTCACCTCACCTGCTCCCTGTACCATAGACATTTTCACCCATACTTAGGGTCATTCAGGCTCCAGTTAGAAGCAGCAGCTTGGAGAAGCACAGACATCTCTCAGGTTGGAGACTTCAGGTGCCATAAGATGAATTCATTCCCTGTAGGATTGGTTTTGTAAGTCTAGACTTCTACAAATGGAGTTTACTTGGAATAAGCAATTCAGATTGGGACAAAAGGGTCATGTGAGAAGGGAGGATGGCTGGTACATGTGGCAGAATGAGGTGGAGAATGAAAAAGAGGGGTATCTGTATGTGTCCAAGAGAACATTCACCTAATACCACCTTGCTTCTTAGAGCACTTTACTGTTAGAAAGCATTTTCATGCATATGAACTTATTTTTTAAAAATCTGCATCTCATACAGAACTGGCTAGCAGTGAGAAAGACTGGAAGGAGTCCAGGGAACAGTGACAAGCCCTGGGGACAGAATGGGTCTGTCCCTAAATCATCATGTAACTCCGGGAAGGCTCTTAACTCCTCCGAGACTCAGTTTCTGTACTGGCCAAACAAAAACTAAATCAGAACGAGGAGCTTGGATTATATGGTTTCTATGAGTCCCTTTAACTCTGAACGTGGATAATGTCATCTGTTGTAACAACGTGCTCTTGTGTAACTGATTCGAATGTGGCTTTTGTGACACAAAGAAGGCCAGACACACCTTGTAGAGGAAAATATGCTGTCTTAGGACTAGTGCCATCTCTGCTGCTTATTCATCAGCTGTGTGACCTTGACAGAGTGACTGAACCTCTCTGAGCCTCAGGTTCCTTCAGTAAGTCTCATTTTGTAGGGTGGTAGTGTGTCTTAAATGAGACAGTTAATCTGAAAGCATTTTAAACTTCAAAGACCTATAAAAATGTGATAAATTATTATTATTATTACCACCACTACAAAAATTCATTAGCCTTCTAAGAATCTCAGTAAGTCTCATTTTGTAGGGTGGTAGTGTGTCTTAAATGAGACAGTTAATCTGAAAGCACTTTTAAACTTCAAAGACCTATAAAAATGTGATAAATTATTATTATTATTATTATTATTACCACCACTACAAAAATTCATTAGCCTTCTAAGAATTACCTGGCAAGGGAAACAAACAAATTCAGCAGCCGTTACTACTCACCCTGCATAAATCCTGAGCAGGGAGCAATGGCAATTTACAAAGCAGGAAAAAATAGTTCAGCTTCTTCACTGCTGGGTGACATCCATGGCATAGACGTCTACGTGCCCCGTCCCACCTCCCTACCAACCACAGAGAATGAAGAGGGCCTGGGACATTTACAATGATAACTTTCTCCACCATCGGAGCAACAAAAGTGCTCTCTTTACACAGGTCTTTCAAAGACCAATAAAATTACCATTAAGATTAAAAACAAATACAGCACTGTACATAGAGAGGCAATACCTGTTCTTTGAAAATTTCCAAAATGATGATTAGAGTAGAACATCATGACTGGAATGCAGAGAGCCGGACCCTCCTTTGGAAACACATGGTCTTGCTTTAGGTTGCAAAATAAAAGAGCTGACCCTCCTACTGCCGCACCCAGGTCTAAGTGTTGGGAATTATGTACACAGACCTGGACAACAGAAGCCTCCTTCTCCAGGGGACTTGCTGCCACTCCCTGCCTTGGAGTTACTACATCATACATAGTTATGTACAGGGCTAGAAAGAAGTTCATCTAAAAAGTGATAAACTTTTTTCTTCCTGGGCAAACAACAGGAGGCCTTCATCTCTGCACAATATCCAGGAAGCCTATTTTGGTTTTCTTTGTTCTCTCATGTTCCTGAGCTTGATTGGTTTTTAAGCACCGAGTAATGTAGGTCATAGATTTTGGCAGGGAAGTCGGTATATACAAACCAAATAAACTTTTAACTAAATAGAATTTTATGGAAACTACAGCTTGCATGGGCTACATGCAAGAGGAAAACATGAATTTCCTTTTAAAAACCTTAAACCTTTATTATATTAATTTTGGCTTTTTAAAAATACCTTGAAAATTAAAGTAAAGATAGCATGTACTTTAAGGGCAAGACACCACCTTACCCATCCTTTGTAATCTCCAAAAGGAGGAACATAACTAATGCTTGAACAATGTGTGTTGGATTAAGTTAGTTTAAAAGTTTCATAAAGGAAATGTATACTAAATTACAATAACAGTTTATATATCATTATTATAAAAGCTCCATTCCAAAATAAAATCAATAATGGTATTAAGACAAACTGACTAATTTCTAATGAACTCAATGAAATATAAGTTCTATGCC
The DNA here is from genome assembly GCF_000696425.1 of Galeopterus variegatus. Taxonomy (NCBI): domain Eukaryota; kingdom Metazoa; phylum Chordata; class Mammalia; order Dermoptera; family Cynocephalidae; genus Galeopterus; species Galeopterus variegatus. The sequence goes on along the minus strand of NW_007734692.1, from coordinate 69,936 downwards.
TCATGGAAATTTGGGACTAAAATTAATTCTTGATTCGTGCCTATTCCAACTTTATCCTTGCTGATCCTCCTAGATCAACAATTTGGCATTTCAATTACTTAAATTCAATGCATTCTTTTAAAACTCTAAATGTATCTACATAAAAACAAAAAGTATATAAAGTTGTTTCAACCGACAAATTTAGGATAATTGCTAGAAGTAAATGAATATCTTGTCACCATAATAAATTTAGAGATAACTACTAGAAGTAAATGTCTACCTTGTCAATCTGTCACTGCTTGTCACAATTCTTTCTTTTCTTAAATGAATCACGTCTAACACAGAACTGATAGGTAGTAATTGATTTAATCCTCTGGGTACTATACATCTTCTGTATCACTAAATACAGTTTTTGCACATTTTATTTACTACACATTTTATTGTGTGACATGGAAATGAGTGCTGAGTTGGCAGCCTAATAATAAATAGCCTGAATGTTATCTGAGTTTCTCTCTTGCATTGACAAAAATGGTGACAAACTGGATTGTAATTGAGATAGAGAAGGAAGACTATTATGTCTAAGGCTGAGATTAATTTATTCACTATTACACACTCCCACTTTCCCCCAGCATGCAGGTGTAGCTCTGAAATAGAGAGAACCCCTCTGTCGCATATGGCCCTCACGCCTGGGCCTGTGCACCTTAGCCCCATGAGTGGCTTCCTTGGGGAGGTAGCACTTTACCTTCTTGCACACAGATGGGCTTATCACTTGGGATCCAGCCTAGGGTTCCATTAAGATGTTTCATACACAGTCTCTTTGTAGAGCCCTTCAGCTTGAATCCGTCTTGGCAGTGAAATCGGGTTACAGAGCTTTCAAAGAAAACCCCTCCACTGGGGGTCCTGAAGCCATTCTCCGGGACACCTGGGTCAGCACACACGTGAAGTTCATCGAACCCTACAGTGACAGAGAAAGGAAAACGCTCTCTGAATATATCCTTCTACTACCAAGGGTCTTCCTAGATAAATGCCAGATACTGATGATTTCACACACCTTGGACCACTCCAGCTACACCAACTGCAATGCCAAGAACATAAACATTCTAGAGCCTATCTCCTGCTTCTTTTTGCTGTGGAAATTTTGCTCATTAGAGTTCTCGATTCAACGGCCAAGGCAGCCATTCAAGGAGGTTGTAGCAGCAGGGAGACCAGAAAAGGAAACAGCAAAAGGAAGGAGCAGAGAACGCTGAGGACACCTGAGTAGGGGAAAGGCTGGGAAATGTTCAGAGGAGATGAAATCTGAGCCCAGCCTTAAAGGATGCAGAAAATTTCAAGACAGAACTCTATGGGGGATTGGGAGGTGTTCTCACAGGAGGATGGCATGAGTGGTGGCTGGGACTGGGAGAGGCAGCGTGTTTAGGAAGCAGCAAGTACACGTGACACTTGAAACCCAGGGAGTGTGGTGGGGTGGGGTAGAGCCCACCTTTCCCCTTGCCCTTGCCCCCACCCATAGTCTGCCAGGGGAGCAGCCACTCCTCAAGGCCTAGTTCAAGTCTCTCCTCCTCTGGCTGCCTTCCTGAACCCCTCGCCGCCCTCCTAATCCCCCTTTGCACCAATGCTACAGCATGAACACGGCTCTCTATTGGATTATTTGTTGACTGGCCGCCTCTCATACTGGGCTGTGAGCCCTTCAAGGACAGGTCCTGAGACTTTTTCATCTTTGTGCCCTGCATAGAAAGTGCTATGTAAATGTTTGCTGAATGAATAAATGAGGTTGGCAGGACAAAGACTGAGGGCCTCACCCAAGGTGGACGCTCAGTTGGGGGACCAAGGCAGTGGTGCGGGCAGGAGATGATGGGGCCTAGGTGAGCATGAGAGTGGTGGGGACAGCAAGGAGGACACCATGCATGAGACACTTCAGTTCCAGCCCCCTTGTCCACTGACCGGATGTCACAGCAGGGAGAGGCCTAAGGGATATTGAGCCCAGACAGCTGGGGTGAAGGGAGACCCTTGAAACACACATGGATGTCATGAGTGGCCAAGAATTGGGAAGGTTCTTCTGCACACATAATGTTCCAAAAGTATCTTCAACAGGAAAGAATGTAGATTTCTGAACTGGAAATTCCTGAGCACTGCAAAGGCATTCTATGCCATTTTCTTAGACACAAATCCTTACTGAATAGGAACCAAGAACAAACATGCATAACCCATCTAGGTGGGGGATGGTGTGCTCATGCACTCCCACCTCCAGAGCAGCCTGTTGGCGCCAGGTCAGGCTGGACGGCATGGAGACATGGCAGAGGGGCAGGAACAGACCGTGTCATCTAATAACATCTCAACCCAGATCCAGAAAGCAATAAGGGTCATTGCGGCTCTTGGAAGATTTACCTGGTTTCCAGGTGATGCCCAAGCATCAATCAGACTCACGAGATTTCTAATCCTCTCTAACATGCTAGGCTTGCAAAAGGTCCTCAGCTGGTAGGTGAATCCCCCCACCCCAACTTTCCTGTGCATGCACAGCACTCACCTGCTTCCCTCCCCACCCAACTGCAAGATCCTAGCCGCTCTGCCAGGGTTGCTGTTCTGAAAGCCACACAACACAGGAGGCACGGTGGTGGCAGGATGTCCAGAAATCATTTTTAAATTGCTCACTCTGCACATAGATGATGAGGAACTGTGGATGGGGGGAAAGCCGAGGAGGAAGGCAGGAGGAGGGGATGGCATCCACATCTGACAGTCATGCTCATTAAGGAGGAGCAGGTCTGATATTCATCAAACTGATGATGCTCTTACAGAGGAGAAGCCATCCAGCCTTCTCAGCCTTCCTCCCATACAAGGCAGCAGCTGCCACTGCTCTACTCACCTTGAGCACCTGACAGTGAAGCTGTGTCCTAGCCCAGCACAGGGACACTGACAAGTCGTTAAATGAGGCCTCACATTTTTATTTTGAGGGAAAGTATTGTAGATTGTCAAGTGCTTCCTAAATGATGTGTCCCCTGGTTGCCTTCAGAGTCTGAAAGGATGGGCAGTCTCATAGAGGGTCTGTCTAAACATGAACCCAGGATGGCGCTGAGGTGGCAAAGTTAGCAGCAATGGAATCCGTGATGTCATCGCAGCCTCGAAAGCCTGGGAGCACAGATGTCCAGCACCCCAAAGTCTACGTGGTCTGGACAGTTCTGGCAGTGTGCAGGTGAGAGTCACTCTTTCTCTGACACACTTTAAGTCACAAGGGCAAGACGTGTGCTGTGCTGTCCCCGAGGATGGGGTGAACCTCCGGAAGGCCCAAGGTGACGTCGGCCAGCCAGAGGGAGGAGGGTACTGTGGGTGCAGGTGGGAAACTGCTGAGCATGTTTCAGCAAAGAGGTGGTGCTGACAGGCTGGGGGCAACATGCCTGCTGCGGGCGGGGCCTTGGTGATAAAGGAAGGAAATGAGCTGGAGGCAGATCCTGAAGGATCTGTGTGTTAGCTCAGGGTTTTGACTTGATGCAGGCGAGGGACGTGCTTAGAATGAGATTTGCATTTTAGAACCATCTCTCTGGTACCCATGTGGAGGACTGACAGGTGCAGACCAGGCAGGGGTGGGATGATCACCCCAAATGGCTCCCAGCCACCAGCTGCACCTCAGGCTCAGGGGCAGCTTTGTAAGAAGACAGACCAGCTGACCCAGGCGCGCTCTGCGTGGGGTGGGGGCCAAGGTGCTGTACTTTTACAAAGCTCCCCAAACGTCTATTGGGCAGCCAGTTCAGCACCTGTCCGAGGGCCAGCTCTTGAGGACTGGGAGTTTCAAGACTACTGCAGTAACCCAGGTGAGAAGTGGTGAGTCAGAAACGAGGCAGATCCAGCGACTGGAGAGGGCCACAAGAGACGTTAAAGACAGTCACAAAACCTAGAGACCAACCGCATGGGGGTGGGTTACAGGAGCAAGTTAAAGACAGGCGTCTAGGAGACCTCC